>NW_010408604.1:17629-23420 GCF_000710305.1 Buceros rhinoceros silvestris | reverse complement strand
TAGGTTCAGCCCGTCAACCGATCCCAAAGTTCTGATGGTGATCTTCTGTTCCCCCAAAAGTTCCCCCAAAATCTGCCACCTTTTATATTGTTTTCTATGCTTTTGGGTGGAGTTGAGTGACTGTGGTCATTTTTTCCATTTATTCTGATTGGATTAAAAATCTCTTGCTTCACATTTAAAGGTTCAGGTGTTAAAACACAGGGCCCATGCCCAGTGGGGAGTGGTCGTACCTTGGAGGCGGGTAGCCTTTGGGATGGAGGTGTGTTTTTGTATTATAATGATATTATAGTGAGCAAAGTTCACCTAGAGGACACAATTGTGCCAGTTTTGTTGGCACGGCAGTAGCGATCCCTCTTTCTTGATAGCAGCCATTGTGGCAGGCTATAGCGGCCCATTGTGGTAGATTATAGCAGCCCATTGTTACCTGCAGGAGCAGGGACAGACCGTGTTGCCTCCACATCACTCCGGTCCCCATTTGGTGGCACGGTATGTTGCACCTGGCTGCAGCAGGCCTTAGCCATTGTGACCACATTCCATTCGTGGGATCAGCAAACTGCTTCACAGCCATTTCTTGACTTCTTTTGTGTCAAGGAGAAAGTTAACAATCTGGGAAACAGTGTTTTTCCTTACCTTCCCAAAACTAGTTATTTTCCCACAGTCCACTCTAGAGGTTATGGGCTGAGGGACAGAGTCTCTATTGACACTTTGCGAACCAGGATCAAAGTTTGCAATTTTGTATTTGATTTCTGAAATTCTGACATGGTTGCTTCATGGTAAATAGACCAGGAGTAGAATTTAGCACAGAGTTCAGAACAGAAAGGATAAATACTTATTTGTTCAGAAATCTGGAAGAAAATGCAAGGTCCAGAGACCAGACCGAATACTAGGTGGAATAGATATTTATGTCATACAGTCAGTGACTGGTCCTGAAATAGTAAAAGAAATGTTATGGTTGTCCAAGAGAAAATCCAGTTATGCCAGATGAATTCTGATGACACTTGCTAATGTCAGATGTGTGTCACATATAGTGGAATGGCCAGCAACTGAATTTCTTTGTCTTGATTCAGTTCCAAGCAATGAGTTGCTAATTGTACACTCCGCATTCTGTATTGTATAGTGACTGCCTGTAGGAAAAACTATGCTGCAAGTGTGTGGAAAAAGATACAGATGACAGTTTTTGGAGGCTGGTTAGGTAGTGTTCTGATGAGTTAGAGAAATGAGAGGAAATGATCTATAGAACATAATCACTGTGACAAAACCACCATGTATTATAGTTCAAAACCAGCAGTTACTGCAGCTGTGTCCGCAGTAACATCTCACATTGCATTCCGAGAGGGTATACTGCCATTTTGAAATATATGCTATTGCTGATCTGCTTACACAGAAAGGTAAAAACAGCAAGATGCAGTAGTTACCTGCAGATGCCAGGAGCAGATAATTCTTTAAAACAGGTGATCATGTTTGGCCTAACCAAAAAGCTCTACATTCCAAAGTAAAGCAAAGATAGTTAACTATCTAGTAAAAATAACTAACTAGTAAAAATGCAGAGATTGATGGTATCACCTGTCTATAACTAGGTACCTTATGAAGCCATTTGAGCTGCATTGGCTCATTTTGCCTGTCTTTTAACTGCTACTGCCAGAGGAAATGATGTCACACATGTTTCGCGTCATAACTGCCAGCCCTGTACAAATGCAAAAGTTTACCAACAACAGACTTAGTAGTCATATATAATTTATGGAGGGACACTCTAATATAAATCATAGAATCATAGATTGGTTTAGGTTCAAAGGGACATTCAAGGATCATCTAATCCAACTTCACTGCCGTGGGCAGAGACATCTTTCACTAGATCAGGTTGCCCAGAACACCATCCAACGTGCCCTTGAACATTTCCAGGGATGGGGCATCCACAACATCCCTGGGCAACCTGTTTCAGTGTCTCACCACCCTCATCATCAAAATTTCTTTTGTCTGTTCTAAACCTACGCTCTTTAGTTTAAAACCATCATCTTTGTTCTGTTATGACTTGGTAAACAGACTTTCTCTGACTTTTTAATAATCCCCCTTTATATAGTGAACGGTTGCAACAAAGTCTCCCCAGAGACTTCTCTTCACCAAGCCAAACAACCCCAGACTTCTTGAAAATAACATGAGCTAGCCTGGTAATGGAGTTAAAAATGAAGGCATGTCTAAGGTGCAAAGATAGGAAGGCTGTTAGATTCTTTCCAAAGGACTGTGCATGTCAACTTGATTCAAGACTTAGTCTTTGCACTGATATTTGCAGTAAAGACAGTATACCTGAATGTGTATCCTTGTGTCCTCTGTTCCCTCTAAGCTGTAGCTTGTCTGCCAGAGAAGCAAGAAACTCCAGAGCAGAGTTAGACAATAATCCAGCAGACAGTCAAAACAGGTAGCACCGAAGGCTTGCACTTGGTAGCAGGAATCAGTTAATTATAAACAATGAGAAGACAGGGACCAGCTAAGTCGTAAATGAAGACCTTGTCCTTGGAAAGCAGGATGGACTGAGTAAAACAGGCAGTCATTAATCAGGGAAGAAGAGTCCTAACAAGGTAAAGATGACAAGACATGAAAAAGGAATGTGCTACGTCGGAAAAACACAAGAGAACATGCTTCAGGACAGGGTGAAAAGTACAACTGAGATGAAGACTTCAAACCTTCCTCCAAAAGACCCCAACCCATGACAACCTGTTGACACTGCGCATGCCCAAGGAGGGGACGGGCTATGTAAATGAATTCGGGGAAGTGATTGTAATATTCTTATTAGTTCTTAGAATGATTATAATATTTATATTAATTCCTAGAAAGATAATACATGTGTAGCAGTTAATAGTATAAATAAAGCAATAGAGCTCTTTGTAAGCACGCACTGATAGGCAGGAAATATCCCCATGCATCCAGATCCGCGGATAAGGAATACCTGCTTAATAGTCACTTTGGCTATTGGGTTTTATATCAACGCTCTTTGCATCACACTTGAGTCCAAGAGAAGTCACAGTTACCGTGTTAATTGAGACAATGTTAGATGGACACACAGATAATGTCTGAACTCCTACTTTCATGGAATCAAAGCTGCTAGGTAAGGTAAAGATTCATCATACATATTTCAGATGTTTGCCTTATATCTCAAATTGCCTTCATCTCCTGTACAAGAATCCTAAGCTGATGAGCTCTAATGTAGGAATCTTCCCTGTATTTGCTTCTTGTTAGCAGAATCCCATCTGATGTTCCTCTCAACTCAAAATCCTGTGGTTTTTTGAGAATAAGAAGTGACTTTAAAACACATTGATCTTTGGTAGAACCGTGTTCCTTTAGCTTAATGGGTTAACACTTAATTAGCCATTTAGGAAGTTGGATATCTAGACATCCCCCTGTACAATAGCACCTTCTGAGAAAATATCTGACCTATTCAGCCTGAGGGATATTCAAGGAGTGGTCCCTTTTCTGCTGCTACTGTACTGGAGCCTCTTCATTGCATACTTTGCAATAGACCTAAAATGGCAGAAGTCAGTCTGGAGGTCATCAAGACCAAGCCCCTGCTGAGAGAAGGGTCAAACAGAAGAGGTTACGCAGGACCGTGTACATCTGGGTTTTGAAAATCTCCAAGGATGAAGGCTGTGCAACATCTCTGGATGCTTTGTTCCAGTATTTGACCATCCTCACAGTTTTCCTTATGTGTAAATACATACTTTTTTTCTTATTTTGGTTTGTGCCTGTTGCTTCTTGTCCTTTCACTGGACACCACTGAGTAGAATCTGTTGCTGGCTTCTTTACTACACCCTTCATTTATATTTAAAATATTTATTAATAATAGAATAAACATATAAGTATTTAATATTTATCCATGTGTTTTATAAACACGGTACTTCCTGAGACTTTTCCAGGTAAATCAGTCCCAGTTCTTTCAGCCTCTCTTCATCTATCAGATGCTCCAGTCCCTTATTCATCTTCATAGCTCTTTGCTGTATTTCCTTCAGTATGTCTATGTCTTTCTGGTACTGGACCCAGGATGCTGGTTGCGGTCTCACCAGTGCTGAGAGCAAAGTCCATCTCCCTCAGACTGCTGGAGATACACTTCCTAATGTAGCCAAAGAGGCTGTCAGTCTTCTTTGCTGCAGAGGCACATTGTAGTTCACATTCAGTTTGTCCATCAGGACCCTCAGGTCCTTTCCTGCCAACCTGCTTTCCAGACAGTTATTCCTCCCCAGAAGAATTTTGCATTTCTCTTAGTTGACATTAGTAAGTTCTTCTCTTCACATTTCTCCAGCCTGACAAGATCCCTCGGAATGTTGTCTCAACTATCTGGTGCATGAACTGATCCTCGTCATTTTGTATCGTTTACAAACTTGCTGAGGATGTACCCTGTCTCATCATCCAGGTTGTTAATGGGGATGTCGAAGAGTTTTGAGCCTACTCTTTTTAATCCACCTTGCAGTCAACTTATGTAGTCTGTAATGCATCAGTTTGTCAATGAGGATGTTACAGGAAATAGTGTCAAAACCTTAATAAATTGAGATAAACAACGATTACTACCTTACACCCATCCACCAAGTCATTCATCTCATTGCAAAAATCTATCTGGCAGATTAAGCATGACTTCACTTTAATAAATCTGAGCAGACTACTTCCAAGCACTTGCTTGTCCTCCATATGCCTTAAAATAGTATCTTGTATTAGTTGCCTCATCACTTTTGCAGGAATCAAAGAGATCATGACCAGCCTGTAATTCTCCGGATCTTCTTACTTCCCTTTCTTGAAGACAGAATTTTCTTCCAGAACTGAGGAATCTCTCCCAGACATGTCGACCTTTCAAAAATAGTTGCAAGCTCCCTTAGCACTCATGGGTGCATCCTGTCTGCCTCCATGGACTTGTTTATATCCAGTTTGTTTAAATGTTCCCTAATTCGATTAATCTCCAATTCTTCCTTGCTCCACACTTTCCCTCTGCTCTCAGCGGTCTGAAACTCCTGAAGGCTGGTCTTACCAGTAGAGATTGAAAGGAAGGAGACGTCAAGAATTTTGCCTTTTTTCATGTCTTTTGGCTTCAAGGTCCCTGCTCCATTCAGCAATGGGTCTACATTTTTTCCAGCCCTCCTTTTCCTTCATGTGTTCTTGTAGAAACCTTTCCTGCTGCCCTTCACATCCTGCAGCAGATTGATTTTGGCTTTCCAAAACCAGGTGGGTTTTGGTTTTCCTAACCCATCCATGCAGGCTCAGATAGTGCCTCTATTTTCCTCCTGGATCATTTGTCACTGCTTTGAACTCCTCTATGCTTCCTTTTAATGCCTTTTTTTTTTTTTTTAATCATGAGCTCAATGTTCATCCATGCAGGACCATTTTTATGGTCTTTCTTTCAGCCCTGTTCTGTCCTTTTAGGGTCCTGAATTCTAGCATCTCATGGTCACTGCCGCCTAGACTGTCCCCAACCCTCACAGTTCTTCCTCATTTGTAAGTATGAGGTGCAGTAGAGCACATCTACCTATTGGCTTGCTGATCATCTTGGTTAGGAATTTTTCATCAGTATGCTGCAGAAAACCCCAGGGTTTCTTGTCTTCTGCTTTGCTGTCCCTCCAGTAGGTATTGGGGTTGTTGAATTTTCCCATGAAGATCAGGCTTCTTTCAGTTGTCTAAAGAAGGCCTCAGATACTTTTTCCTGATCAAATGGTTTAGGCACTCACCACAAGAGTCACTCCTGCTGGTCTGTTTGCTAATTCTAACCCATAAGTTCTCAGATCATTTCTCACCGCACCCAGACAGAGCTCCCCGCATT
>NW_010408604.1:12777-17511 GCF_000710305.1 Buceros rhinoceros silvestris | reverse complement strand
GCTGTTCTTTCACATTAAATCCAATTCCCTGCTTTCATTGTCACAGAGCGTCCTTCCTAAAGATCCTGTATCCATGCACTGCAACAGTTCAGTCATGTGAACTATCCCACCATTTCTGTGATCCCAATTAGACCATAGCCCTTTAGCTGCACAGCAAATTCTAATCCTTCCTGTCTGTTTCCCATGCAGCACACATCAGTGTGCAGGCAATTCACAGAGATGCCCAAACATGTGGATTTCCCGGAAACACTACGAGAGTATTTCCCATAATGTTGCCCATAGGCAGTTCCTTATTTATGTGCACTTGGAGTGACCCCTCTTCAGCCCCGTTCTGTTGATTATGAGGGTCCTCTTTTTATCAGCCGCATCCTCTGCTCACGAACCCTATCTACCACTTCCTCACATGACTGTTGATCATTCTCTCCCTTCCCTGCTGTTCCTAGTTTAAAGGTCTTCTTGACAGCCTTTTAGTAAATATACTTTTGCTTTACGTAGTCAATTGGATCATATCTCTTTCTTGCAGTTGTCAGAGAAACCAAAACTCTATTTTTGACACCAGCTCCACAGCCATTTCTTGTCCTGCAGGATCCAGTCACTCCTCAAGCATTGACCTGCACTGGAAGAATGGAAGAGAAAGCCACCTGGGTCCCCACACTTTTGATTATCACTCCCAAAGCCATACTTGATACTTTTCAGGTCATCCCTGAAAGTATATGTCCATGTGGAAAAGCAGTAGAACGTAATAGTTTGAAGACTGAATGAGTCTTGTCAGCCTCTCCACAACAACTCAAGTGGGAACCTCCAGCAACCAGAAAACTCCCTATATCACAGCCCGGGTTGGCAGATGGAAAATCCCATTACTTACAGCAGGGTGTCTCCTACTACTAACACTCTCCACTTCTTCCTGATTCTCTTGTGTGGCTTAGGTTCAACTGGCTCTGATGTTTCTTTTTATAGTGCTCTCAGTTCCTCACCAACTATGAACCTATTCTGCAGGTACAAGTCTTTAGGAGTAGCAGAACCCATCTTCCTGGTGCCAGCTTACAGCAGTTGGCAGCTGGCAGCAGTTACAGCTTTTGTTACTGTGGGAGTTTCCACTTGCCACGTTGACAGGCAGAGGCTTTGCTTGCCCCTCTGTTACAGTTGGAGATTTGAGTTCTTGAAGATGCAGTCTGTCAGAAAAGAGCCATATAATTGCTTTCTTTTCATCTCTGATGCTGCTCAGTCTGCTGATCTCTTCCTGTAGCTCTTTCATTTGGTGACACAGCTTCTTGACAACTGCACAGCTGCTACAAGCTGTAAGACCATCTGGCCTAACCTCAGTGAGATGTCACAGATGCTCCCTGCAGCTTGAGATTTGTAGATCTGAATTCTCCTTCTGAAGATTTGTCTGGGTCAGGCCTTGGATGTCACAGGGAGAGTAACTCTTACAGCAGCTGGGAACCATGACCTGTAACCTGTGGCGTATCACCGCCATAGCTAGGGACATGTATACTCCTTGGCAAAGAGCTGCTGGGTCCTTCTTTGTGCCTTTCTGCACAAACTGCTACATACATTAGCTGCCTCAGCTAGCTGCATACACACTGCTTAGCTGAATGGGAAAATGGAAGCGTAGCAAGACTGCAGCACTCACCCCAAAATGAAGTACCCTGAATGTAATTACATAAAAATGAATCACTTGAGCCCAGTCCATCATTCAAAGTGACTGACTTAGGTGCCTGTCTTAACTTCTGAAGCAGTCTGTAGGCAGCGTTAAGAAATTCTAAAGGGTAGAACCAGATTTGAAACTCTAACTCATAGGTAGGTAGTGATATGCTAGGAACAGTGTTTTGGGAGATGTTTTTGCTTCCTCCTTTCATGATTTCCTGATAGTCTTCCTATTTCTTCCCTCAAATGCAGAAGTGGGCATATAATCTCTTTTTCATATCACTTGTAAAAGAAAGTAAAGGAAAAGATAATGGTTAACGAAAATTACTGATCTCATTCAGAGAATGAGAGCTGCAAGTTCAGTTTCACCCTTACCAGAAAGGATGGTATTCTGTTCAGACAAAAGTTATTTTTTTCAAGCATTTGTGGTTTTATTTTTTTATTGGATGTTTAGTGAAAGATGCATATACTCTTTGCTACTAGGCAAACTAGTTACAGGAAACAGCCTATAAAGATGTAAAAAAAAAAAAAAAAAAAGGATGACTGAATAAATTTGCTTTTTTCTCCAGGAAGTTTGCAATCTTGGATTTGTAGTAATAAAATTTCATCAAGTGCTGCAAAGGGTACCACCAACTAACATATCCCACTACACATAATAATGTTTCATAGTCTGATGGATAGCACACTCTCCTGTGAATGGTGTGGATTTCATTTTCCTGTAGCTTACCAAAAGGCGGGTGTCCAGAATAATTTGCCTGACAAACAATCATCTCATGACTAACATATTACAAAAAAAGTACTTGTATGCAAGCAGTTATGTGGAATTCACGGAAATGTCTCATCTTTAGCTTTTAATAACTTCCAGTATGTTTCTATGCATGCTGAGTGAACTTTCAGCACTGGAATGGAGTTGTCTAACAATTCTAAATGTTTCTGCAGTTTTTGATGCTAATGGCAAATGGCCTTCCTGATTCACTTTTTTTGTACTAAGAATTTTATACCCTTCCTATTTCAAATTGTAGGTTGCAAAGATGGAACTTTGTATTTTACACCTAATGGACAGATAAATTGATTTTAAGACGATATAGCAAATTCCCTACATGCAATTTGAGACACAACTACAAAGGTTTCTGTGAGATTAGTTTTGAGATTACTGTTTCTTCTGTTGAAACTGCTGCCTTGTTGAAGATGATTACTCTGCAAGGACTTTGGTACTGTAGTCTGTATTTCTCTTTTGTCACAGAGCGCTCATTTTACCCATCCAGCTAGTATTTCACAATTCATAAAATTGGGTTTTTGTTACTCTTTTCTCTTGCTCTCACTTTCCCTTTTACGTCTTACTTCCATGTAGGTGGAAACCAATTCAAAGGACAAAATTATCTGCAGTCCCTGAAGTGGATAATTAAGGATCAAGGCACATCCTTTTTCCCTGCTTGTTAGGTTGGAATGAAGAACTCTATTGTGAAACTAGGTTGTTAGAAAGACCATGGGGCAGTTACACACCTCAGAAATGGATGTCAGAGCACACAGAGGGAGAATAGATAGGCTTAGTGGGCCAAGCAATAAGCAACAATCAGCTATCCCAGGGCTCTTCACAGGAGTTTTTCTTCAGTTCCACCTTTCCCCAGCTTTGTTCCTGAATTTGATGCCACAGGCAGGTGCCTCTTTCTGCTCAGAATCCACTCCTCTAGCAAATGTCCAGAATGGTTTAATAAATTTATCGGGATGTGTCTTGGTATTATATTTAAAGCACATACCTCAAATAAGAGGCTATGTGGTTAGAACTGTCATTGAGAAAGTGAAGTATCTAAACTGAGGCTGCTCAGCCTGAAGGATTCAAACTGGAATGGTCTGCATACATCTTAGAAGAAATTATTCACCACTCTCATCTTGTATTAATGTTCATTGTAATCATGGAGTCATTCTGTTTACCTTTCATCAAAAAGATATAAAGTTATAAAGTCAAAATATTTTAATTAATGGGAATTATTCTCAAACAAAATGTCTTTTTTCCTTCATTAACCTTATCTAACATATAGGACTTGAAACTTGATTAGTGTTGATCAAATCAATTTTACTTCTGAACACTCTACGAATATTCAGGGATACATCTTTAGGGGACAACTGATAAATAGTCAGAAAAAATATCTTCAATAAAACAAACTGTATTATGAGATTTATTTTTCAATTAGCTGCTATTGAAGTAGAATCTGAAAAAAATACCTATAAGGTTGCTGTTTCTTGAAAAAGACCTTAACAAGCATAGAGTAAAATCCCAATACCTGTGTGCTATTTATAAGTACTGAACATCATCTAGTTTTTATATTCTGAATGAGGTTGCCAGAAGCTCATACTGACGTATGAAATTGCCATATCTGTAGAAATAGTAAGAAATAAATGTGGATTTTTAGAAAATTTTATATTGCTTTTTTAACCTGCAGAGTACACTCATTTTCCCACTATTTTGAGGGTATGACATTGAGAACTATATACTGAAAGATGCAATTCAGACTGGTTTGTGTTCGCAAATGTAGTGTATCATCAGCGTTGCCAACACTGTAATGTGGATGATTCTTTGGAAATGTTACTAAAGTTAAAAAGGAGACCAGGAAATTGTCCCAGTGCGAAGCTCTCCCTTAAAAGCAACCCAGGCCAGGTTATTGTTCTTGAAGCGAGGTGAAGCAGGACAACATCACTTCCAAGTATACAGCATCTCTGGTACCAAAGGAGGTAATTCCTTTGTGGCATCAACGGCACGTGTTCTAAAAATTTCTGGTGATAAACTATTTGAAAGAGCATTACTTTTGACAAGGACTGAAAAGCAGGACAGATACTGGAGTGAAAATTGGGCAAGGTAATAGACCATCATAAAAGAACAAAGGTGCAGAGGAGACAAGACACAAGGCGAGCAAAGAGCTCAAGTCACCGCTGTGTGTTATAGTAAGAACAGAAATCCATTTACGATACAATGCTGCCTCCTCTAAGAAAATACATGCGGGGAGATTGCACAGATAGGCAGGTGGAAATGATGCAAGTCAGGACATTGATCAATGTTACAAAACTCTGAGTGTCCTTGTTGTTCAGCAG
>NW_010408604.1:0-12665 GCF_000710305.1 Buceros rhinoceros silvestris | reverse complement strand
AGCAGGATATGCCACCAATCTTGCCTGACTTTTCTCTGACCAGCAGGCACTGACCAAGGATGGGAGAATGGAAGTGCTCGGCTACATTTTCCTGCCACAACATGGCCCTTGGCAGAGTGCCTATGGCAGTGGGCTAGAAAACATTGTGGAATAGGAAGTATTTAGTTGCTTGGGTGGTGCTTGTTTGTTTATTTGTTTGTTTTGGATTTGTTTTTGATATTTTAAATACCTCTGTGCTACTTGTTCGACTTGCTCCAGCGCACTTACCAGGAGAAGATGTCTGAAATAATGCTGAGCTTTTGTGCTAAAAAAGCCAGTTCAAGCCTCTGAATATCTGCACGCTGGGTATTAAAAAGTGACTTCTATGCATTATGATTTATAAACTTGATACAATTTTCATCCAATACCATGGGTAATTCCTAAATTAGAATGGCAAGGGATCCAGGTAGATGATGTCCACCACCACTCACCCCACATCAACCAAGTAGATCGCTTTAGCATAGAAGGTGATCAGATTTGCCAAGCACAATTTGGTGAATCCATGAGGTTTTTTCAATTACATGCTTCATTTGAATCATAGAATCATAGAATTCTTTGAGTTGGAAGGGGCCATTAGAGGTCATCTAGAACAACCCCCCACAGTAAGCAGGGACATCTTCACCTAGATCAGGTTGCCAAGAGCCTTGTCCAACCTGACCCTGAACATTTCCAGGGATGGAGCATCTACCACCTCTATGGACAACTGTCACCAGTTTGGCCAAGGTAAGCCAAGGTCCGGTAACGATACCATTTCCAGGGATGGAGCATCTACCACCTCTATGGACAACTGTCACCAGTTTGGCCAAGGTAAGCCAAGGTCCGGTAACGATACTACCTTCCCTTATTCCACCAGAGATAGGGGAAGGGAGAAAAGAACTCGTGAGACCTCTAAAATGCTTTTTGGAAAACTGAAACAAACTTTAATAACACTACAAACAAATATATATTAAATACAAAGGAAAACAGTGAGATATTGAGGGTTTTGGGAAGGCAAGAGTTAAACCGAAAGCAAACACGGACCGCGGCAGCGATCCAAGATGGCGGCGGCCACGTGGTTCTGCCGCGTGAGCAGAGCACAGAGACCCGTGCAGTTACGAATTAGCCGGCAGCGCGAGATAGAGTGGAATTGGCACAAAGTCCTACCAGTCTCTGTCGCGGAATGGAGCAAAGCAAAAGCAAACGGCTCTCAGGCGCGTGCGCAGTCCGGACCTGGCTCGGCAGGGCTCCTATGCGGGGCTCCGATGCGGCGTGCAGAGGCGGTGCAGTGGCTTTTTTCCGGCAAAAACATCTCAGTCGTTCTCAGGCACACGGGCAGTCCGGGCTCGGCGCTTACAGCGGTGGCGCTTTGCCAAGAAAAACAGTGGTGGAGGCGCAAGGGGTCCATCCCCATGGCACGGCTGTGTCGAAACACGGCGGCAGCGGTTCGCAGTGGCTCGGCAGCAGTTTGTGGTGCGGCTCATGGTGGCAGGGACGGATCAGGTCCTGACAAGCTGCGACGGCTCCGGAGAAAGGGCGGCTCAGCGGCTCTTTGGAGCGCGGCAGCAGTTTTGGAGCGCAGCAGCTCTAGTGGTTCCTGGAGCAGCTGCCGGAGTCCAGAGGGGGTTGCTCCGATGTGGTCCGGGGTGGCAGAGAGTGCGTAAAGACTGCCTTTTCGCAGGCACAGCGCGGCTTTTTTAAAGCAGCAATAGTGCGAAAATCGAACAGACCCGCGAAAACTTTCAACCAATGAAAAATGGAGATGCAGCTGACGTCACATGGTAGGGAATACCAATTGGCTAGTTTAAAACAAACTTCTTTTCTGAAACAGGAGAAGTTGCTAAGCCATCACAACAACCTGTGCCACCTTCATTGTACAAGATTTCTTTCTTAGATCTAGTCTAAATTTATCCTCTTTTGGTTTCAGACCATTAGGCCTTGTCCTGTCACAATCAACTCTGCTAAAAAGTTTGTCTCCGTCTTTCTTATATGCCCCTTTTAATTACTGAAAGGCAACAATAAGATCTCCTTTGAGATCTTCTCTGCTCCAGACTGAACAACCCTAACTTTCTCAGCCTGTCCTCATAGCAGAGGTGCTCCATCCCTCTGATCATTTTTGTGGCCTTCCTTTGGACCTTCTCCAACAGGTTCATGTCCTTTGTGTTAAGGACTTTAGAGCTGGGTACAATACTCCAGGAGGAGTCTCACCAGAGCAGAGTAGAATTGTAGGATCATTTGACTTGTGATAACCCTCAGGAGGATTTATTCCATAAGTTTCCCAGGGACTGAAGTAAGACTGATGGACATGTAATTTCCTTCTTTAAGCTCTTCTTGTAGATGGGAGTGATGATATTACCCAATAATGATGACAGTTTTATCAGCTTTGTATTTGATGAGTTAAGGCATCTCAGCAAGACACCTTTCCCTGCTCATGAAGCTGAGCAAGAAAATCTGTGAATTTGACAGCAGCCAGGAAAAAATATGTGAAGCAGCTGGATGTTGCCATTGTGACTGCTGCTCTGCCCCCTCTAATGTTGTAGTGGGGGAGGGAGATGGCATGTTTTGATGACTGCAAAGAGGACGACTAACTTCTTGCCTCGTGGTCTACTGAGCAATATATGCTTGTATCATTACAGTTACAGAGGGATTTCCTTGAAATAAAATAACATGGCAGTAGAAGGCAGAAGGCAGCATTGTACCTTCAGGTCAGGAAACATTTGGGGGTGGGGATGGGGGTTAGGGTGCTTTTTTTTCTTTGTTATTTTCAAGAAAATTTTAACTTAGTTTTTCTCACTTGGTATGGAAGAAAATGAGAAGAAAGAAAATGGGATGTCAGAGAAGAAAAAAATCAACACTGATGTTTAAACTGATCATTTTGTGGTTAGCTGACTGAGGCACAAAAAAATTAACATATCCGTAAAAGTACTTTAAGGCTTCAGCTTTTTTTTTTAATTGCTTATTAAAAGTGTAAGTATAGCAGAGAGAGCAGATAAATTTCCATTTTTTCTAAATCACTTAAATTTTGCCTCTGAGAGTTCCTGCACTGTGTATTCCACTGTTTCTTAATTTTAGTCTGAGGATCCTGTGTTGTACGTAAGGTGTGAGACAGCAGAGTATAAAACAAAAATACCCAAACAATTAAAACAACAAACCCATATGCACATTGTCCTAAATACGTAATAACTGATACTGGGAGAAATACAATTATGAATACAAGTATTTTTACAACATTTGTTTATTTTTCATAGATACTTAGAATTGTAGAATGATTTGGGTTGAAGAGTCCTCTGAGGATTATCTAGTCCAAGCCTTTGCTCGGAAGTTGATTCCTGATCATCTCAGGATGGAGATTCTTCAACTCTACAAGAGAACTTTTTTCAGAGTTAGACCACCCTTGAGGTAATTTTTTTTCTCTATTATCTGGTGTGAAATTCCGTGTTGTGTCTGTTTCACTCACCCTATCACTGTGCATCTCTAAGAAGACTGCTTCCACTTTTTCTGTTTATTCCCATCAGCAGCTGTATATAACAAAATCTTCCTGTGTCCTCTCCCGGCTGGACAGTACAATCTCTCTCAAACTTTCCTCATATATCCTGAGTAATCAGATCCAAACCATTTTATTGGCCTCCCCTGGACTCACTCTGGTACGTCAACGCCTCTTGTACTGAGGAGCCCAAAACTGGACACAGCAGTCCATATTTGGTCTTAAAAGTGCCAGGTAAAGAGGACGTTTCAAAATCCTGATGATACAGCTCAGGATACCGCTGGCCATCTTTACAACCAGAACACACTGCTGTCTCATGTTTCTTCCACCACCAGGACTGACAAGTTCCTTCCTGCACAAGTGCTTCCTACTCAGTCAGTTTCAGTGTATAAAGCGGCATGGGGTTGCTCAGGCCATGCAAGATTTTACACTTCCCTTTGGCGAGCTTCATGATTCTCCTGTCGGCCCATTTCTCTGGCTTGTTGATGTTGCTGTGAATTGCAGCCCTGCCCTTCAGTATTTGACAGGTTCTCCCAGTTTGGTGTTGTCCACAGACTTGCTGAGAGCTCTCACTCTGACCTGTCATCTAGGTCAGTAAGAAAGACAGTAAACAGTATTGGTCCTGGTGTTGATCCCTGAGGGACCTCACTAGGAACTAACTGGTCATCACCTGAAATTTGCACCACTGATCGCAACTCTTTAAGCCAGCAGTCTAGCCAGTTTTCCACACAACTTATCATCCAGTTAGCCACTGCCCGTCTCACTAATTTGGTAACTTGAATCTGGTAAAGTTGGAACTTTGTAAAAGACTTGTTAAATACAAAGTGATCATCAGTCACTGTCCTTGCCTTGCACGGCACTAGTAACTTCATCATAGAAAGCAACGAGGTCAGTCAGGCATGATTTGCCCTTGGCTGCTCCCAGTCACCTTCTTGTCCTTCCTGTGGTTTGAAATAACTTCCAGGAGGATTTGCTCTGTAACGTTCCTGGGGTCTGACTTGACTGGCTGTAGTTACTTAGATCTTCCTTCTCTTTCCTGTAGATGAGTGTGATGTCTGACTTTTTTTTCCACCAGTCCACAGGAAACTGCATTGATTGCCGTGACCTGACAAAGATGATAGACAGTGGCCTTGCAACAACGTTTGCCAGCTCCTTCCCTGTAACCATGCATTCCACCAGGTACCATGGATTTCTACATCTTCAAGTGGTCCATGTGATCTCTAACTTCCTCTACTGTGGGAACTGCTGACTCCCACAGACTCTGTTAGGCAGACCTGATGGGCCCAGCTGTAAGTCGTGCCAGGGAAAACTTAGGTAAAACCCAGATATTTATTACCTCAGCCATGTTGCTTGTTATCATCCCCCTGATTCATTCAGTAATGGGCCCACAATGTCCTTCACATTCCTTTTGTTGCAAATGTAGCAATAAATAAATTATCTATAAATAAAGGCATGGTGGAAGGGTACCCATCAGTAATGAAAAACTGCCTATCCGTGCTTGGAAGCCTGAGGGGAGAGTAATACACATTCCGAGGGACAGTATTGCAAATCCAAGTATATGGTCTGAGTCAAGGTGCCCTGCAATGAATGTAGGAGAAAAGAGTTTGGCTTGAATTTATTAAGTTTTACCATAAAATGAATATGCTTTCAGCATTTAATGTTGAGTATAGATTATTAAATGTTTGTTTCCAGCAATCTACAAGTCATTCCAGAGAAGATAAGTGCATCTAGCTCATATTGCTATTTTTTAGAAAGAATTAGTCTTCACAGTCATTGAATAGAGGCAATTGCTTTGTTAAGAATAGACTTTAAATTTTGGATGCTGGAATGTGGGACTTGAATTAGGTTTTTACTTCCATAGGTATTTGAGAAAAATTTAAAAATAGGAATGTAATCTACCTGAAAATGAGGATAATGTTTAAAAGATTAGTATACACAACCATTTCACACAAAGAAGGCCTTTAAAACTCCTTACCCTTTGTAGTAGGGGAAAATAACATATGAAAAAAAGCCAACCCAAACCCAACAACAATAAAAAACCCAAACAAGAGCTGAAAGTACAATACAAACAAAATCAACATTGAAAATCACTTGACACTTTGGGTAAACATATGTAAAACTGGAGTTAGGGGATTAAAAATCTGAGAGACAAAATACATTGACTTTTCCCACAGATTCTTTTTCAAATTAGCTTTCTCCTGCATATAAAATATGCAACTGAAAAATGTGCTATCTAGAACACAAAAAGGAAGTAATATTTTTACCTATAGGTAGTCAGTTATAGTGCTGCTGTAAGGATGAGTTTTAACAAGACAGTAGAACAAAAAATGACTGTGAAGATGTGAAGTGCAGTTCCAGGGTTTATGTAGTATGTTCTCACTGAACTAGATGACAATGTGTTCAGTGTTACTGCTTTTAAGTATGGAACAAGAATGTGTCAGTAAGACTGGCGATTCAGCCTTAAGTTTCTTTCTATGCAGTTTGATCTGTGCAGACAATTTTATACTGGTGAGGCGATGCCGTTTGTACTCACTTAGCTAATGCCACTGAGGAGAACTAGCAAGGAAGACTCAGATGAAACCATGGTATGAATTAATCATTATACAGCGTGGATATTCAAGGTGCTAGTGCTTCATCTCATACCCAAGCTCTCTTTTTTTGTTACACAAGCTTTGTTTTGTACGACCACGAATAACTTCTTACCATTGCACTTAAAATTACAATCATAGACTACCATTATCATTCAGACTGAATGCTACTGTACTACGAAATGTTTCAGTGCTCAGAAATTCTGGAACACAAGTGCCCGATGCCCAGAACTGTTTTCTACCCTTCATTAAATGTCGGTGAAGACAAATGAAGCCAAAAGAGTTTTTATCCTGAGGAAGAAGTTAGAACAGGATTTAGTTGAGAAATCATCTTTATAATTCAAGTAAGAAAGGCCTGTGGGATCAGCTTTAGATTTGGTCTACTCACTGTGAAAATTGAAGAAAGTTTTTATCCTGTGTCCTGGTTTAAGATAAACAGTGTTCGTTTATCTCTGATAGACTCATTGAACAGCCAGTGGTGTATTCCTTCCATGATGCCACCACATCTCATTGGCTCTGGAGTTTTGGTGTGCCCTGGTACTTCCTTAAAAACAGCGCATGAGGAGATTGCATGTTCAGCTGCTGCTGCCGCTGCATGTTCAGCTGCAGCACTGCACTGCTGTGCTGCTCCATGTGGTCTGCCATCACTGCTGCTGCTGTCACTTCATTCTCACCCTGCCACCTGGCCTTTTTCGCCACTTTGAGCACTCTGGTAGCCTTTATTGCTGTTTTCCCTAACTGCGGTGCAGTTGTGCCGTGCCCCCTTGTTGCATGAGATCCAATCCTGTATCAACTTGTTCATGTTTTGGTTTTTGTACGTAATACCTTTCTATTATTATTAAAGCTCTTTTAGTTTCCTAACTCAGCAAAGGCCTTACAATTTTTTTTTCTTTTCTTTCTTTTTCTTTCTTTCTTAAGCCTTCCCTCTTGGGAAAGGGAGCGGGCTAATTAGGGAGCGTCTGTCCCATGACTGGCCAGTCTTGGCCAACAGATGACATCCTGTTTCCCACAGCTGTGGTGCAGGATTGGAAATGTATAAGTCACACAAGTGTGACTTCCCTGTAATTAACTGCCTAAACCAACTCTGTCATTTGTTTAATTTCCCTTTCAGAGAAACATTTGTTGGCAGGGATCTTTTGGTTGCTACTGAAGACTTTTTCTTGCAGAACAAAGCATATGAACACAAACTGTTTAAAGATTACTCAATCATCAAATCTTTACTGCTCGAGCTCGTAAAACAAGTTATATTACCAATGGAAGAGAAATAGAAGGATTTCAGCCATCCTTTGATAATTTCGGTTCTGTTATGTGCTTACATCTCAAGTATTGAATTAGCTCCTAGATGAAACATTTTTACTTTTTAAAGCTCCCTACACAAATGCCCTAAATGTTAAGGAAAAAATGACACATTTTTAACTTATCACTGATCTGTTAACTGGGCCTTTTTCACTTTTGGTGTTCATTACAGTTTTGACCTGTATCCTATCTATATATTTTCTACATATTTTTACTTTTACGAGTCAATCTACTTATTTTACAAAATGAACTTCAAATTAATTAAATAATTAAATGTACAAATCTTCTCCTGTTGAAAAAATTGTAGTCCAATTATTTGTGCTTGATCATTTGTTATATATCAACACAAAATTATCATTGACAAAACACAAAGAAATAGATCTCTTGACATCAAGACATAACTAGAAACAAAATAACTGTAACCATCTAAATCATTAGCACTTTGTCACTGTATTTCATTATTCCTTTTAAAACTCTCTGGATAGGATGCAGTCTGTCCAGATTTATTACCTAAGGTGCACTTAGTTTTTATCCTCCCAGTGAAAGAGCTGCATGAAGAAAATACTTCATTTAAGAGGACAAGATGCCACATCATGTGTCAGACAATGTTTACAATGCTGTTAGTCAACACATTTGCTGATCACTGCTACTAAAATGGCAACTGTAGAAACTGATAGAGGAAAAAAGAAAATTTTGTTTACAAAAGTTTTATTTTGTTATTTTCACATCTGTATAACCAGGTAATGAAAGAAAAGTATGTCACAGAAGTATATAGACATTCAAACTGTGAGATAGGTTGTTATAGTGAATCCTAATATGCGGCGCCTCTGAAAAATGGCAGTATGAGGAATAACGGGCTACTACAGATAATGAGGAAGGGGTAATGTATACACAGAGGGCCAGCTCTGACCCAGAGCACCATTTACAAGACAACAACATAAGACAGAGCAGGAAATCGGAGATAACAAAAGAAAGTAGTAGCTTAGCAGCACTGCTGAACAAGGCAGAAATTACCAGGGCAACCAAATCATAAACACCAAATAAGGTTATAGAGTATGCTATACCATGGCCAGTAGGAAAAGGTAAACAGAAGTTAGTTATTTATTTGAAAGGAAACGAGGGGCGGTGGAGGAAAAGGACTTCAGAAGGGAAAAGGGAAATGCAAGGTGAAGTAAATCAATGTTTGGGGCTCTTGAGGATATCTGTGGAGCAGCTCTGAGCCTGATCATGTCAGACTGGAGCTAGAGAATAAACCTATTTGGGGTCTTTTTTTCTCCACCAGAACTTACACCTGTGCAGTCAGGGAACTGGTGGGCTGAGTGCTCTCTTTAACACTGCTAGGGGTCATCTAAAGGAGTTTAATGTAAATATGTAAATATCCTGAGTGTTAAGAACAGCATTCTTAAATTATCTGAGTTTCAAGAATGATAAATAAAATTTCTCACAGACCACTCTGCAAACTTACCATCTTTTTATATAAAACCAAAATAAAGTGATGTAGTTGTGCTAAACAACTACCAAAAAACTTTTAAAAAGCCTGCAAATAATGGATCAGCAGCAAGTTAGTTCATTTTACCTGCTAAGAGATTTCTTTTTGCCAGAGAACCCAGCACTTCACACTAGACTAGTGTAGTCAGTTATTCGCAAAGTACCTCAATGTTGTTGTTCAGGATTTGGTGTGGTTTTGGCAGCAGGGAAGGGAGGTTGCCACCTTTGTTTTGGTTCATGTTAGTAGCAAGTATTGGGGCCATTAATGTGGTTATTGTAAGAATCATTACGAAAAGAACCCCCCAGCTCCAATTATACCTCTGCCTCTGGCCCAGCACTTCTGCAAATAAGCCTATTTAAAACAGGAAATGCCTTTCCTTTTCAGGTGTGCTCTTTTGTTTTGGAGGTGGTAGGACAGAAGAAGAGAGGACAACTATGTGGTCGCCAAGGTAGCCAGGAGAAGTTTGCAGAATACATCCTGGGACAGCGATATTTCCCTTGGTCTGTGTCAAGTTAACCGACTCATTGAGCACTGGCGGGAGATGTGGACGGGCCATAGAGGAAGAGGTCTGACAGAGGAGCAGATGGAACCACCTGAAAAATGCAGTGACTTAGAGAGAGGTTTGACACTGCGTCAGCTCTGCACTTGGAGAGCTGAGCCCAGGAGCAGAACCACCCCCCTCCATGTGGACTGGAGACATCCATGAAGGATTGCCTCCTGTGGGGGACGCCACATGGGTGGAGGGAACCTGTGAGGCACGTGTTCCTTGGAGCAAGCTTCTGGAAACTCATGCAGAGGGTTAAAAATGACTGTGTCCCCCTATCCTGTGTTTTCTCCCTCTCCGGTGCCAAGCGTATGTGGGGAAGGTAGTAGAACCAGGCCTGGGAAAAGAGGAGGGGCAGGGGGAATATGTATGTAAAATCTTGTTGTTCTTCTCCCCTAATTTAACTGGTGATTTGTTTCTGGGTTTTTTTTGTTTTGAATTAAATTGATTAAATTGATTTTGTTTGCCCATGGATGTAAAAGATGTGTGACCCTTAAGAAGTTGTTTTATTTTCTGCTCTTGGGGGAAATGAAACGACTGCATGGTTTTAGATGCTGGCTGGGTCTAAATGGTGACACGCAAACATCACAGCATTTACACAACTGAACACAACAAACATCTATGCTATTTTGACCAATCAAAGATTTGGCAGATATTCCTTTGATGCCATGTACATCTCTGACCCAAGAAGACTTTTTTTCTGAACAATCAAGCACTATATAGGGAAACAGATTCAGAAAGCGTATCCAAACTTCTTATGGATATCTCAACATTTAGAATGGAGTTTTGCTAAACCAAAGAATAAAATTACTCTGGAATGAGATTTCTCCAATAATTATACAGAGGTTTTTCGTAAACTTATATGGAAAATAGCTCTTTGGGGAATTTGATTATATTGCCTCTCTCCAACTGTTTAGCAACAAGAGACAACCTGTTGTCCCCACAAGACAAATCCCCAGAGCAGTATGGCTACCTGCACCCACTGACACAGTGCAGCTTTGAAACCTTGAATCTGACTGCTGGGAAAGAGCAGTGTGAAAGGTGCCTCACCAAGGGCCTATTCCCATGCAATTAGGAGCTGCATCTAAACTCTAGATCTTATCCTTTGTCCCTGCCTGAACTACACTGTAAGCACTTCTGTGCCTGGGCCATGTACCTCACCGATCCTCACCCTTATCTATCAACTTGTTTTCCCAGCTTGACCTCACATCTGTCTCGTCACTTCATACTTTGCTGGTGATCTGGACTTCTGACTGAATATGGTTGTTCTTCCATCAGGCAAATGAGTATACTTCCAATATCTTCTGAAGCTATGTAGCCAAATCCTGCCAAGGATTCAGTAGGCAATGAGTACACAAGATCCTTTGCAAGTTCATGTAGTCATAATTAGTCCTGGAAAAATTAAAAGTACCTGCAAAATAGAAAACTGGGGCCTCAAGAGACCTTTTAGAATACTCCCTGACTCCAAAGCAATAGCAACTACACTATTTGTAAATTGTTATAATTTTATTGAGTTTGAAATTTGTTCTGTTTCAGACCTATAGAAGCATTGTCAGTTTGAAGGCTTGCCTGTTTTTGCAGCTGAATGACAGAAATTCCTTCTCCCTGCAAATAATCTCACTTGAGTAATTACTAGCAGATATTTATGCATTCTGTTTGCAAGTTTCTCCTGCATGGATAAACTGTAACTTCTCCAGGCGGTATCCACAACCTTCATTATTCTTGTCACTGTACATTTTGCTTAATGTCTAATTACAGTTCATAACTGACATGAAAAACAATATAATCTACATAATATTCAGCTGTGTATCTCCCATGCTGCCTGTCAACAAGTCTGTCATAGAAAGACTAATGGAGAAGAATCACTGGAGCATACAAGCGTGACAGTCCTTCTTCCTTCTACTGTTAGGCACATCACAGTAAATAATAAGTAGTATCGCAGCTTATAAAACTTCCTCAGAGGATGGCTGTGGCCTAGATGCCATAGACATCAATAGAAGTGTATTTTATTGAATGTTTTCTGCATATTTTACCCAGTGATTCAAACTTACGACGCTCATAGGAGAGAGCTTCTCCTGTATGGAACAAACTAATGGTTTGGATCCAATAATATTTTTGAAACTACGTTTGCCACCACAAGTTTACTGAATGTGTCTACTGTACAAAGGAAGATAGTTTGACAGCATGAAGGGTAGTTATTCCTATCAGACCTACCTTACTACCAGAAGTTGTGGGAGATGATTAACTTCATTAGATAAGAATTTATTTTTCTGGAACATTGAAGCCATTACTCACGGAATATAAGCTGTCCTTACCACTGCTGCCTGACAGTGTCTGTACCTGGCTGTGCTGACCCAGAGCCCAATGCACAGGCTGACATCCTGGACTGACCCTGGTCCTATTGCATCAATGTGGACTTGACTGGTGATCACAGGTCTATGCCTGGCCCTTGTCACCCTTAGCAGTCTTATACTTTTTGTATTGTTCAGATACCACTAGGCTGGACACTTGTTGCTGATTTGCTACCTTGCCAGCCTTGCTGTCACTCTTGGCTACTAGCTCCCTTTGGCTTGCAGGACACACCACTCTCTTTACTCCATGTTGCATGGAATAAGTGGACTGTGGATAATGTCTGTTGAAATATTGCTACTCGTCACTGATTTAAATACAATCAGGAGTTAATTCTGCATGTTTATACAATCAGCAGTTAATTCTGTGTCTTCTTGAAAGAGAAGTGCTTAAGGTTTAATGCTGATGTACTACAAATGTTTCAGACTCATCCAGCAATCCAGCTCTGCAGGGAGAAGCTTTCTGTGCTGTGGGGTGGACTTTCTTTCTGTATTCAGATACCTCAGGCTTAGTTCTGATGCTGTAGGCAGATATCTAATATCATTTTAAATGATCTTGCATACCCTTTCTGTATTCAAGAAGGAAATGAATCTCTTATAGGTGCTGTGTCATCTGACACATGGATATCACAGATGCCCAAGGACATCTCAAATGAAATACTTGTTGTTTAGGTGTCTGAATCAAGCCAGTGGCTTTAGAGGTAGACTTAATTTTAGACTAAGATGACTGAGTTCAGACATCTGTATACATAGATAAGAAAGGGAAATGAGACATCTAACGTTTTAAAGATACCTTTGTTGCAGGCTACATTTTGGTGTCTGATTTTGGAACTGAATTTCAAACTCAGATCATGTTATGGAGGATATACTTGTAGATTGTTGCAGTACACTGTTATGGACG
>NW_010408603.1:6563-26117 GCF_000710305.1 Buceros rhinoceros silvestris | reverse complement strand
TCCATGTGTCCCCTTCGGATTGGTTACAAGTTTCTTGTTCTGCCCAGAGACCCCAGACACACCAATTAACCACTGACCCCGCCTTTCTGCTCCCCAGGTAACACTCCTCCTGCCCGTGCGACCCACTCGTGGCTCACTCAGGGCTCACTCGTGCCCCTATGCTTTGTTTACCCGTGGCCGTAGTTTTCCAGACCTTTTAAGGGTCTGGCTTTCAGCACCTGCAGCCCCAGCTACAGATGAGTAGTAGATTTTTCAAAGAAATTAAATGGGAAAGGTCCCAACCAACAAAGTAAGCTCTTAGCACCTACAGGAAAAAGGATGCCTTCCAACAAAGTTAGAACTGACTGTCTTCAGCTGTGTCATCTGAAACACTTCAGTCAAAGTTCGGAATCTTCCGATACTTTCTAGTACTTAATGTATGACATATGTGCTGCTACCCATTTGGGGCAAGATTTTAGCGTAAAGTAGAACTGTATGACTTGAAAATAACAAGGCCTGTCCTTCAGCAGAGCACTAGTTGAATGGAAGCTTGCTAGCAGAGATTTAGGTTATCTTCTTCCTTCGATGAAACCTCAGATTTACATATAATTTTCTTTTGCTATATATTGTTTTTTTCCCGGCTAAGTTTAATCTTCAATGCATCCCCTCTGCACCCAGACAAGGTGTGATAGGTCTGTCTGCGTCCTTGCATCAGTCCTCCATCAGCCTTCTGTACTATTACCCCAGTGGAACAATTCACTTCAGATACTGTGGGACATCAGACCCTGCACAGCAAGGTACTCGTTCCACTTGTGCCCTTGCATGCTGCACCTCGTTCAAAACGCTCTTGTTCCAACTTCTGTCCATAGCTGCTGATGTGTCCTGTTCAGCTGTCTCTCTCTCTTGCTTTCTTGACAGAGTTAAAAATAGAAGTACTGATTTCTAGCTGAAACCAGATGAGGTGATGGTGCGGGTGTGTGTATATATATGAATGTAGATAATACCTACATTGGTGCCTTACAGATTTTAGTCACTTTTTGTGGCATTGTTAATACTGGTCCTCTTCCTTTTATAGAAAAAAAAAACAACTTAGAGAAGCTGTCAAAAACAAAACAGGAAGAGACTTCTGAAGTTCATTTAGTGCATCTTCTTCGTTTAAGATGGGTTCAACTATCCTGAACACGACCTTGCTTGATCTATAGCTCATCTTGAAAAGCCCCTGCATCTGTTGCTGGTTTTATTCATGCATGTATTGTGAGAAAGAGGAAGAGGTTAGAAAAAGTTTCTAAGGAGAAAGAAGTGAGAAGTTTGAAGACATAGAAGCAGCGTGTGGCAGGAGAAAGGATTGGAATTTCCAGGCTATTTGGTGATGACCTGTAAAGTGTGGACTAAACGTGCAAGAACCACTTCATCTTACCTGGAATAGATGACTATAAATATAAAGACTAAGAGGGTGAACGAGTGCTTGTATAGGAAAGTAAAGCTGGTTCTATGCTGCTGCTGCTGCTTTCTTCCTCTGCAAGCCCTTGTCACCTGAACCTGTTCATGGCAAACGAATTGTTGAGTCTCAAATTAACCAAATACGTTAGCGTCCCTTCCTTATGAACCTCCCATTACAGCAGTTATTCTGTAAAAGCTGTGACTTGGTTCTGAAGGAAGCTGAGCCGTTGTAGCCTGATGTTTCCCTTCCCAATACTATTAGAAAAACCCAGGTTCTTACACATTAATAGAAGCTTTCACCTTGCTGATACTGCTTTTTCTGCTGGACTAAGTAAGAAGCCACAAATACCATCTTGTAACTTCACTGAAGATGAGGGAAACTGAAAAGAAGAAAGTTTGAGAAACGGAATCAGAAAATTAATTTCCACTTTAAGGGGATTTTAGTTGTGTTCTGAATATGCTTCACATTTAAATCTGGCACTTCAAAAGCTCATATTAGGAATAGGGTTGTATTTTCAGTGGAAGCCTATGTGTTCTGCCTCCTGCATACCCCACCTGCCACGTAGCGCGCTGATAGCTGATTTGTGTGTGCAAAGAGGATGGAGTGTGTAATCGTCTTATTTACACAGATTGCTGTGGGCTTTAGAAGTGTCACTAAAAGTTTAGAGGCTCTCTATGCTGTAAAGAGAGTTCATTTAGGGTTGTGTGCAGATGCATTAAATGAAGAAAACAAAAAATATCTGTGGGAATACTGCTAATCATGGAGAACTGTATTTGCATGAATTGTAGTCGCAGGCATCTGGTAGTCTTAGCTGGTGCAAATACTCAAGGAAACAGTGTTATTTTCATTTTATTTATCTTCAACAATCAAGTCATAAAGAAGAAAATCATATAGCCTGAGTTTCACTAAAAAAGGAGAAAAAGCAATACCAGACCCATTAAATTATTGTCTCTCCTAAGTAACAAAGAAAATGCCCCATCAGATAATGACTGAATTTTAAATCAGGTAGCGTTTCCAGATAGACTGTGTTTTACTGACTAATAAAATTATTCCAATCTTGCTAAATTGTGGTTCCTGTATAATGTAATAGTGACTCTTAGATACTTCCATTTCCTCTGCAATGTTGTTGATTACCAAAGGTTATTCTAATGTGTTTCTAGGGAATCACCAAGAGATTTCCATTATCTCATTTGTATCTTGGAGGGGAAAAATACAACAAAGGACCACATTTAAGATATAAAAGATAGACCAAGTTATTACAACACTCACAGTATGGACTACTGTTTCTGTTGCCTCTTTCTGTCATAATAAGTTCTCATCTCCCTTTACAACAGAAAAGCTTCCTGCCTCACTGCTCTAATTCCGGCCAGGAAAGCATTACTTCTACTGGCGTGCTCAGTGAGTTGCAGAATTTCAGTCAAAGCATCAGCACAACGGTTAACAGACGTCACTCAGCTGTAACGCCAAGGCTTCGTTTGGATTAGCGCTACCGTTGTTTGTCTCTGGTGAGTGGGTGCCTTGGACAGCGTGTAAACATTCTGAAGCACACAGGAAGACAGGATGGTGAGGTGCCCTGCTCTGTCGCTTGTGCCTGCATCTACGCACAGTGTCTCCCTTTTTTTTACATATCAAACCTATAGACCAAGAGTTGGAGCACTGGGCACTAGGCTGTCTTTCAAAGTCCAGTTTTCATTTCAAAAAGCCGTTATCCCAACCCTTTGGCAAAGCACGTTCGGGAGTGCCATGATCGGGCGGAGAAGCAGCTAATGTGTTACGAAGCATCTGACACATCCAGCTGCAACTTTCATTCCCAGGAAACCGAGGGCATTCCACAAGCTTTAACTGTCTATCAGAGGTATCAGTCAGAAACCTCCATCTCCTTCCCAGAGGCCGAGGTGCCAAAGCAGGTTGGTCTGCTCTCTCTGGTTCTGATAGTTCTGTTCTCGTGGTGCTGATACGGATCTGTATCGGAGTCAAATCCCTTTTCCAGTGATTTAGAGCAGGGATCGGAACCAAGCACTCGCAAAAAAAAACCCCCTCATCACTGCATTTTGCAGTAACGCAGGCTGTGGATTTCTCTAAGTCTCTAGGCGAATTACTTCTCTTTTCTACTTTTCCATTACTTCTGTTTTCTAGTTTGTTGTAAATACTTACAGAATTATCAGACCGGAATGGGAGAGTAGGATGGTATTTAAGCTAGATGTTAGGAATCGGGAAGCCTGACTCCATTCTCCTCTTGGCTGGCTTTGTTGTGTTAGTCTTTTCACTTGTATTTAAAACCTGAAAAAAAAAAAAACAAAACCAACCCAGAATGCAAGTGATTTGTCTCACCTCAAATACAGTACTGAAGCCTGCTTAGGTGGCTGTCCCAGATCCGTGCTGAATACGGAGTTCTTGACTAACGTTTCAATGAAAGATGAGCAGGAGAGGGTGAGCCATACAGAGTTTTGATGGCCTGTGTATCTTTAGTGAATTTTAGTAAGATCCTATTCTTCTGTGGTCAAGAAATTAAAATCCAACATGAATCTAGGGAAAGCTAAGGAGGAAAGAAATACTGCAGCTGTTCAAATAGAGGGAATCTAAGGTGAATACTGGTAGCTTTGCCACAGCAGTGAAGTGGCAGAAAGTAACTGAAAGTGGGCTTAGGGTAACATTTTAGACGTGCTTTGTTGTTCTAACTTGTGTAGTGAATTAAGAACAAAGTATTATTGACGTGTGGCTCTGTTATGACACAGAATTAATGAGATCTGTGTTCAGTTCTCAGTAACACTGCATCTCCTAGATCTGCTAATAGATTTGTCGGTCATGGATTGTTAAAGCTGACCAGTACAGCTCACGGGGAGTTGGGCAGCGAGGGAAAATCCTGCCGGACAAACTCCATACTGTGCTCTCACCATGGCAGTTCTCACTGCAGTTCAGACTCTGCCCTCAGGAATGACTCTGCAACACCAGAGTCTCAGAGGGCATGTAAAGGTCTGTTAGAGGGCAATGGGGTCCAGCTCTGCATCTGAAAACTCCCTCAGCATTGTATTGATGGGACGTGAGAAACTACGAAATACAAACTGGATTCTGTAAGAGCTGTAATGCTGTTTATAAGAAAAGGTTTATAAGAAAAATCATCTATTTTCACTAAAATGATGGTGTATAACTGGATTGCAAGTACAGAGCAGATCTATTGTATTGTTTACACTTTATTTCATGTACATTTTATTTTAAAAGGTACTGCACAAGCCTCTGCCTGTGAATTTTACCTTGAGACACACCATTGATTTAAATATTTTCTCCCAGAAAATGGTGAGAGAACTACCTATGTAGCAATAGGAAACCCAGAATCATTCTTTCTTCTTGTACACATGTACTCATGTCCTCGCGCACTCACACCAAGGTGTAATAATCCCCATTCAGCTGCCAGAGCTAGTGGGAGACTAGTGGTGGCTGCAGGCAGAGATGAAGGGGCAAGTGCACTGAATGACTCATGGCGTTATCCAGTGTAGCTTTGTGGGGTCTCTGTGGCGCCCTGAGTAGTTGTTATCTGACCCTTTCCTCTGCTAAAGCCACTGTTAAACCCAGAATCGATAGAGGAGGTTGCACCATAGCTTTGAATGAACACTGTGGTAATTTTGCAGCACTGTGTAGCTACTGAAAACCAGCAGTTTGTTATGATTCAGGGGCAGAGCAGATATTTATGCAGGGCATGGTGTTCTCACGTGCTTGGCTATGTGCACAGCTAAAGTTCACCTAAGTTTACTACATCTTCACGATGAGACGAATGTTGGGAAGGCTATTGCTCTGCTGACTTGTACGTGGCTCTTGATGAATGGGTGTGACCCCGTTGGGATCCTAAGGGTACTGGTAACCACATTGTGCAACCTGTGAGATCGTTGCACATGAAAACCGTTTTATTATATTCAAACCAAGAACTCAGACTGAACAGGGCTGATCTCTCCAGGCATCAGGAAATGCTTGCTTGCTTGTACCGAGTACTCCTGAGCTTTATTGCAGTAGCAATCGGAGGTGTGAAGATGGAGATATGAGTTATAGGCATAATTACAGACACTCCATTTCCCTGAAAAGTTTATGGAGAGGGAAAATCACAGAAGCATAGCAAGACTGTGGGCGTGCAGGAAATTGACTGCCCGAAAGTTATACTGAAGTTTGTGGTAGAGCATCAAATTAAAACACTGAGGTAGAACTAAGGGAATATTAACTAGAGCAAGATGAACATTTTTCAACTAAAATAGCCATCAGTAAGAGACGTGGACTTGTCAAAACCTAAGTGTTTCCTAGGAGCATGACAGCTATGTCGAAATTTGTGTCAGAAAAGATCCTGAAGACCAGGATGAATTTTTTTTTGTCCTGAGAAAAAAATTGACCCAGTGGTTGGGATTTCATCTAGAGGGTGTAAAGTGCAAGCTGACAGTTTTGCTTTTCCCCATTCAGAGTGCTTGAGTCTTATTTCTCCTCATTCCCAATAGTTGGGAATTTTGGTCTTTCACTGTTTTCATGCACTGGCCTCACCAGTTTTGCTTCTTAAAGGGACATGCAAGTATCTTTGGATTGGTTAGATTTTAAAAGGCTGAAAATCCTCCCTTTTCCCTTTAAACACATAAATGAAAGAATTCCATTGCCCATGCTGCTTGTGCTAGGAGCTTTAGCTTTGACGGCTAAAAAACCATGTGTAATTAAGGATAAAGTTAGTCATGGCAAATTTTAGACTTCTTGTGAGAAGATTCTTTCAGATTTGCTTTCCTCCCTGGTGTGCTGATCATGGCAATGTTGTTGTTATTAATGGTAATAATACGTAACAACACTTCACTCATGAGAAGAGAGAGTGTGAAACCAGAAAAACGCATCCAGCCAAGAAGTGTTTCAGGCTTTTACCCAGCCCTCCACTGTTCCTCTGTGCTTTCTCGTGTGTTGTGTTGTTTGTGTTTACCCGTTTGGTTTGTGTTTTAAGCACCGAGTGTGCCAGGGCTTGCAGTTTGTCTGCTGAGGACATTCCTACCCTGGCACAGCACCCAGTAAACTGGGTGGTGATTTTTGTGGGGAAAAACACCTAACATAACGGCAGGTCACCGAACTGCCTCCATTTGTGATCTGTCTTGTATCTCTGCAAACGTGCAGTCTCTAATGACTAAGCACGAGAATCACTTTTCCCTGAGAGGCATTCAACTATTTCACTCAAAACCAACAAAAATACACTTAGATCACGTGATTTCTGCAAAATGGAAAGCCTTAAGTTGTTATGCGACCTCATCCTCAAATTGATTACCTAAAGGATTCCTCTGAAGGTTTTGCTGTAAATTTCCAGTTTACCAGGTGATCAGCACTCGTGCTGCAAGGGTTTCCAGGCTCATGGCCGCACATTTGGTTGAAGTAAGCAGCGGATGTTCCTGATTAATCTTCTAGGCAGGTCAAGCTGACTCTAACAGGAACCATGTAGTCATGTGAAGGCAGCCTGGAGCCTAAGCTGATGCTGCTACCTTCTGAGCCCACCTTCTTCGCTTGGATTCAATGCCACACTGACCATAGCTCCCTGGCTCCTTCAACTTGTTCACAGAAGGGCAGGAGACACGCAACACTGCAAGATACCCAGAATAAGGAGGAAGGAATTATACCACCATCTTTCTGGGGCTTTTAGCTGTCTGAAAATATGCAGAAATACTTTAATTGCAGCAGGACTAAATTTAAGTCCAGGATTCTGAGAACACTGCTTTAATAATGTTCCCATCCTCACATGGGCTTGGAAAGCCGAAGTGTTCTGGGCAGCTGCCAAAGACAGGTAATGTGTGGCTGTTAGGTGTTTTGGAAATGTATGAAGCAAACGCTAAACACCAGTTACGTTCTGCTATCCAAGGCATAAGGCTGCCGAAAGAACTGCCCTGATAAATGCCCATGATTATAGTACATAAATACCACCAGGAGGAAGGTATACCGCTTAGGGAGGAACAAGGTAGGGCCACCTCGGCATGATTAGATGGACTTAGGGAGAGGAGAAAAGTTCCCTGAGAGCCAGCTTTTGAAACTGGCACGTTTGCCCAGAGAAATCCTGATTATACAGAAAGAAATACTTTTGTACGGGCCTGCAACAGGTTGAATTTACTAATTCTAGTATGGAAAGCGAACCAAATCATTTACAGAGCCACCGCATCCAAGGGCCAAATTTACCCCTGCTGATGGGAAGCACAGGCCACTTCTCACCCGTGTTTTTGCTCTTCGTAGTATTTTGTGTGAATCACTTAAGCATGTGCAAGAAGTTTAGAGATGCGTGAGATGAGGAAAGGTTCAATATGTACAAATAGGCCCAACTGTGCTTCCAAGCCGGATTTTCTCCATGCTCAATAGCATCCAAACTTTTTTAACAAGCAAGTATGTTACTCAGACTTCCTTCATTTGTCCTCCTTATTGCTTTATTAGCAACTCCAGGATAATCTGTTGGTTCAAACTAATTTTACTATAATTTTGCTGGATTAGTGATAGAACTATTATAATAAATCAGCTGAGGACATTGAGACACTTAAAGTTTGATCTCCATTTGCACTCGGTGAGTGGATGTACAGTGTACGTAAGGAAGCAGTACAGGCTGTAGAGCAAAATATAGCAACATCTGAACAGAAGGCATCCCTTAACTTCATGAGCTCCCTTAATTAGCTTGGCAGAGAATTAAATTGCCTTCCCTGTGGAAAAAAAACTTTCTGCTCCTTTATTCTTTGTTTTCTGAGTGCTACTGAAGTCGTAGCATTTATATAAATGGGGTTTTTCCCCAAAGAGTTGTGAACTGTTTAAGCTTAATGCAGGATGAGAGACAGCTCAGTGAGTTAGGGGATTGTTCCTGGGGAGAGGAAAGAACTTCTTAGGTCTGTGACAACACAAATTCTGTAGAGTATTTTGTAAGAAAGCGGAAAAACTAGAGAAGGACATGAGCAATGATTAAAAAGAGAAGTGAAAGAAGGGATCATAATGAGACCAGGAGGGAGAAGCCATAGAAGTGGTGTGCAGGAGCTGAATTCGAAATGGTGGGAAGAAAGTCGGTCACACAAACGCATCTTCTCCTTGACAGGACAGTAAAGTTGGAGCAACAGAGAGGCTCTAAATCCTGACCTGCAGGATTACACCAGAGAAGCAGTGCCCAAAGCGTGGCGGCTGCTGGGGGCGTACAGCCAGAGCAGCTGCAGAGGAGGGCAGGACTTGTGTTCAAGCGGTCTCTTCGTGTTAGCAATCCCGTTAGCTGTCTCCTGTGGAGTCACTTTAGAGCCACTTGTAAGTCCTTTGAATATGATTGACAATTACCTTGACTATTTGCTTTTCCTTCTTGTGGATTGTGAAACTTTAATCAAAATTACTCTCAATGTAATAAGTTTGCTAAAGCTGATTTCTTAATGTTTTTTTCCAACACTTTTACAATCTGATCAATCTTTAATAATGAGAACCAACTGAAAAAAATTACAATTTTCTATTCAGACAATGCGATTTCATCAAAAATGAATCATCTTATGTGAATACATTGATTTAGATTAAATTTGATGGGAAAATATCAAAATGAATATTTTTACCTTATTTCTTTACGGCAATGTTGAAATATTTTATATTGGCATTTTATTCCTTTCATTTCAACTTCTATGATATTTACATTATTTTTATATTCCTACCCTATAGCATAGAAGAGTTTCAGCGATTCCAACTCAGTATGTTTTTTATTTACACTGAAAATAAATGTCAAGATGTTGGAATTTCCCATGGGATGAGAATTCCACTTTCTATTTACAATACAGGGTGAAAAGAAATGCAGTGCTCCAAAGCCTGACCTTAGTACTTCTCGGCTCTGGAACACCAGTCAAGCTAATATATGGATCAGGAATGTGTAATAAGATTTCTGAATGATTTATGCCAATCATATTTTCATATTTCCTCACCAATACTGACAGTGGTAATTCCTCGTGCACTGGTGCATTTTTTTCCATCCATCTGGTACAACTTATATGAAACGTACTACCGCAGTCTCCTTGGAGCATGGTTTCCAGTTTTAAGAATTGTCCAGTTATTTCACCTTTTGTGCTGAATTAAGTCTCATGCTGGTCAATGTATGTTTTGAATAATCTCTAGTATTATAATCATATTTATGTTATATTTATGTTATATTTATGTTATATTTATGTTTTATATGGTTAATGAGCTTCAATCCATGATAACGGCAACTGTCCTTATGTACTTGCTTATAAAATTGATTTGAAAGCAATCAAGGAGATGGGAGAAACTTTCTTTAAAACACCAGAATGGAAGTTAGAAATATTAAGCACATAACCAATCTTCCTGTAAAGAAAATGGCTTCAGCTTGTATTGAGGAAGTAATTAACACATTAGCTGAAATCCAACCTAGTCAGATGGTGTTCCTGAAGGTAAAGGAAGCTGAAAACATTCTAAGTTTGTTCATTTAAAATATGCTCATATAAAAATTTATTCATTTGGTACTTTCCTGAAATAATAACAAAGTGTTTCAAACTCTGCCATCATCTTCTCTGTTGGAGAGAAACTCCGGCAAACTTATGCAGAACCGTCTCTGAAATTCTGTATTTAAGGTAAACTTCTTGATTAAATTGTTTGAATGTGTCCGTCTTAATTCATGTCAGATTATCCTATCTTAAAGATGTGTCTTTTGATCCCTTAATAAGCTACCTTCTTTCAAAACGCTGACAAGGAGGCCAGATAATAGCCTCAAATTTTCTCACGCATCATTAATCCCCCTGGGCTCTCCTCTGTACCTGTTCTGCTTATAGGATAGACTTGGAAACTAAGAGCGCCATAAATATAAGCAGGTTTATTCAAAGGAGAGGTGGTAACCAGAGCTTCATAGTACACTGTGTTGCACTGTCTAAATCTAAAGCAACACCCAGAGTAAATTATTTTGCTATCAACAGAATCTGCTGGTGATCTGAAAATTAGGCTTTTTATACTTAGTTTTTCAAAAGTGGGTGTATGATGCGTTTGATGCCTGCTAAGGGACATGTGCCTGGTAGAAGTTTCTGGAGCACCTTGTAAGTTCTAATCCACCAGAAATATTTTTTCGTGAAACTTGTTTGTAGAAACCCTGGGATTAATTAAAATGCTAATGAAAGCCTCTGAAGTTCTGTCAGAAACAATGCAAAATGTCAGCATAAGGTTTTTGCTGTTTCTGTCATCTAATAGAGTCAAACTAAAAATGTTACATTGATCTGTTTTTCTCTCATCAGAGTAGTCTTACCCTGTTTCTGACTGCTGGGTAGCTGGCCTGCCTTCCAAGAAAGAACAATTATTGCTCTGAAAAAAATGTTTCTGGCCTCTGCTGGGCACATTTTTTGTGTTCTACTTTTATTTCAAATATTACAACCCAGAAAGTTATTCCACTGACCAGGGACACCACAATAATCCCTTTGCGTTGAACAACTCCATCATCCTGTTTCCTTCTTTCTTCTTGCTTGCTGAGCTCTGCTGGGACGAGCTGGTTCGTGGTGACGGCTGGGGAAGGGCAGATCTCTTCTGCCTGAGAGAGAGGCCATTAGAGGATGGCTCTTTTGTGAAAACCTGCTCCCGAAAAATGCATTTACTACCTTAAAAACATGTTATGTTAGATTTTTGTGCTGACAGACTGACCTCACGGTTAAAGCACTGCAGGAAGGTGGTTTAGTAAAGATTTGTGTTGTCAGCTTTTAGTTTAATCCTTAAGGGTTTTTTTATTCATCTACCATATTCTGCTTAGAAAAATAATATATGTCACTGTGTTTCAGATGTAATATTTGAAAATATTTTCAAGAAATCAAAAAAAGTGCCATCTCTCAAAAAAACCCCAACACCTCTAAATTCAGGACATGCACTTTGTTTCACATGAGGCAAAATTCTGCAGCTAATACTAGCACGTTTACTTGTGTCTGGTGGTTTGCCAAGCTAAACCCTCCGTTACACAACGTGTCACTTGTATAGACAATCCGTGTGTGAACCGGGGCTTCCAGATACCCCTTTGGGGTCTGTAAGCAGAGACTTCACTAGTTTCAATGTTGTTTCCTTTGTGAGGCAGAGTTTAAACCCACCTTCTGCTGGCAAGCTTCCCTCCTAATTGCCACAAAGTGCTGTTGCCGATGTCATTGTAACGTGGCTGATAGTGGCAGCATTTTAAATGACAAGCTCAGCACAAGATGCAGAAGAAAAGTCCCTGCCCTCTGGAACCTGCGGTGTAAACAGGTAAATTATGTCGAGGCTATAACTAGAGAGCCAGATCTTGCGGAGTACTTCTCTGTGGCTTTTACAGAAAGGTTCTGCCTTGAAGGGCTGGTTGAGTAAAAGGCAAGGGGGTGAGGGGGGCACCTCCTGAAGGCAAACCCAGAGGAATAGGAGATGGACTGACAAGCATAAAGACGTGAACAGAGGAATTCTGAGGTGGTGTCTGTATGTAAATATAATCAATGATACCTAGCATACAGGCAGGGCAGAGACATATAGATTTGCTGCCAAAGGTGGGAGGAGGGCAGAAAAACTTGGGTATGATTGGCGCAGCGCTGGTGTTTGGGCAGAGAGTGAGGGAAGGTTTATGCTCTTAGCAGACTGTGGGATGGGGTTTGCTGGGGAAGTTTTCAAAAATCAAAACAGCCAAAGGACAGACAAACATTTTACCCACGAAAGTTTGACGGAAAAGTAGGTAGTTTTTAAAAAATTATGGTGGAGAAAGAACAAAAACAAGTGCGTAGTGACAGCAGTGTGGGTATGCCGGAAGGATGAATCAGAATTCCTGAGAGAGCACTGAGATCGTGAGCCTCAGTGACAGGATAAATGTTTTATTTTTCTCATGCAAGCTGCCAGAAATTATAATTACACCTAATTTATAATTTTCATTGGAAGTTATATTCAGCAGCCCTCAAAAGACTCTCCTGTGTCCAAAAGCACGCTCCAAAAGCTCCTCTTCCCTCTGGCAGAAGTAATTGTTGTCTTTTGTAACTTATAAAAATGCGTTTGGTCTCTGCTCGTGTCTGCTTTAGGTACACAAGTGCAGCGAATATGCAGACATTACCATGCTGTTTGTTTTCCAGCAAGGTGAGATATAACACAGGGCATGAGCACCTTACGTTGATAAGGTTTTTCTGCAAGTCACCACGAAGCAACAGAAAGTGTCTGGTTTAATGATCATCAGTGTTTAAATTTTTACTGTATTCAGGGAGGCTTTTTACAGCCTTTGATTAAAGTTCACAGGAAAGATGAATTTAAAAGCCTTCAGGTTTGTTAGATCTGCTACGACTTGCCAGTCACCCTGCCAAAACTTTCCTCGGTGTACTCTTACAGTTCTGCGTGGTCTAAATTTAATTGACTGAAGATAAGAAGCATTATTACGGGTCTGTCATTGCAGCCACTCTTCATATGTTTCAGTAGCTGGAATGAGCAGCTCTGGGTTAGTTTCTGACCTAATTCACAATGATGTAAACCAGCAGCGATTCACAGAAGAGGAAACAGATTCAGCTGGTGAGAAAGCAGACCCGGGCTCAGTGCTGCTCCAGTAATGCTCATTTACAGGTGAGTGGAAGAGTATACAGACCGTTGTTAAAACACGAAACTTCAAGTTTGTAGGAGCGCGCATTACACAAGTTGTTATGTTGCGATAACAACATAATTCGTAGTTTTATTTCACTGACACTAAGACAATGATGAAAAAAGGAAAATAGTCTGGGCTTTACAGCCTAGCCTCCTTGTAGTACTTAATTGTCTCACCAGAAGCAAAGGACTAAAGATCAAAGAATGGACAGAGATGTATTTAATACACCAAGTTACAAGAACTGGTAATGTTAATTTGGTGTATTGAAATACTATAATGCCGGTAGTCTCATTTTAGTAAATTTCTTTAAATTATTTCATATGTTGAAGTTTGTATTTGCCTGTGCACTGATTTATCAAGTATGTCTTTTTTATTAAATTCCTCTTACTGGTAACTAACAATCACTACTTCAGGTAGTTGATTTAAAACCATTGGCAGCTGGTACTAAGCCAAGAGCTATAGCACAAATTAATACCAGCCAGAGGTTTACATGCCTTGTACTTGTTCCATCAGATCAATATGTGAAGTAAGACTGTGGCATCCACCAGGGTTGTAACAGGAGCTTGTCTGGAATACAAATGTACAGTACATCGGTGCAGGACCTATTTTTGTAATGCATATGATTTGTCTTAATAGCTGACTTTAGAAGAGAAGGCACTGTGATCTTAGTGGGAGCGTGCAGGGAGGAGGTGACACTGTGATACTGCCTCTGTTAAAATCGATTGTCATGTGGTGGATTGGGTCTCTGTCTGATCTGGGCGATCTCAGAAGCTCCTGAGTCTTCGTCTGCAAATATGAGATTGAAACGGGGAGTCTTGTGTGTTCAGCCGTTAGCTGTCATTAGGCCTGTAGATAGGAAGTAAGGGGGACTGAGACACCTTAAAAGAAAGTCGTCATCAGAGCAGAAGTGTCTGGCTTCCTGTCACCACCAGCAGTTAAATAACTTGTGAGCATTTAAAACAATTCCTTGGACCGGAGACAGGAGCTGTAAGCATCTTTGCTCTCCTAGTTGAAGAAAACTCCTTGAAGTCCCTGGTGAAGGATGAGACCAAACACAGCACTTGTTAACAGGACAAGCAAATAATTGCCCTCATGAATTGAAAGTGATGGTTAGTGATTTACTGCTGAGGAATAATGACAGCTACGGTATGACATGGCACGTTGCTTTTCCAACTCAGGTTTTCAATATTATTATATAAATATTATTAAATGAATCACTAAAAGGTCAAACTAAGGTTTGGAGGGTTTTGTTCCTTAATTGCCAAGTTTATCCTCTAAGTACTTCAGTAGCTTTCACCTGACGCAGGTCAGCAAGAAGTTTAATTGTATTTATAGGGTTGATTCATCCAAAATAATGAAATATCTCTAATTTCTCTCAGAATTAGGGCTTATTTGCATAGTGTGTACATCATCTCTTCCTACAGTGTTTTTTCTCCTACTTGGAGTACTTCCATTTGACATAAAATCCACACTGGAATTTGTAAATTAGGACATTGAAAATTCAGTCTGAATTCTGAAGACAAGACTCAGACTGGTCTTTTGACAACATTTCTATCTTGGGCCTCTGGCCTCTGCGCTTTAAGGAGGATAAACCAATTCTCAAGCATTTCCAGCGATAAGGATTTCCATTTTGCTTTAGATTTTTTTTTTTTTTGGCCTCTAAGAACGTGTTTTCTAGTGTATTTTGTACTAATGATTTGTTGTTTTTTTCACCACAGTGCTTGCAGAAAGCAAAGTTTAGCTAATAAACATACAAATGTGCTCACAGGAAGGTTTGTGCCAGAAATGTTCATGGGTAACTGTTCTGCTCCTGATTGAGTAAATCACAGTGGTTGTTCTAACGTTCTTCCTCTTTCCAAATCTGGTTAACAAATGAGGGAGCAGAAAAGAACTGGGGGAGAGGAAGGTTGCCAGCCCAGCATCTGCAGCTGGAAACATTAAAACAAATGGCCCTCTGACTTATCCCCAGACAGAAACCTGCCTAACCTGGCTTTCATTGCCCTATTTTAAAGGGTCAGGTGGAGGAAATTTGATTTGTAATTAGTAAACTTTTAAAAAATGCTACTGTGATAAAATAATATTTGGGAAGGTTTTTGTGTATTAAAATTTTTTTCAGTTCTTATTGCAAGAAATTAGTGAGCATGTTGTGTAATAGCAAAGCTTTACTGAAGCATCATTCCCCATTTCAGGCTTGGTTATCTTACATACTTCTCTCAATAATATACTTCAGTCGTTATCTCTCTTCTCCCCCTTGGTCTTTGGAAGAAATTACACTTGCGACACAGAACATTTCAAGCATAAAAGAGTTCCACTTCTACTATAGCAGGGGGGTTGGACTAGATGATCTCCAGAGGTCCACTCCTACCCTGTACCATTCTGTGATTCTAGATGTTGAGCAATAAGAAAAAAAAAAAAATTCAAATCCATAGTTGTGTTACCTTCCTCCAGTTGCCTTCCGCTGACAGCACTCAGTATTGATTTAAAGGACTGAAGATGTGTAAACTAGTGCCGACCCCAGCATCACCTTGCCTGTCCTCAGCCACCAGCTCGCCCTTCCCTTTGCCTTACGCAGCAGCATACTTTGTGTACATAAAGGTGTTGCTTTAGGAGCCTACAGCTGGCTCAGGTACTGGGGCCAAACCAGCCCTCATTTGTCCTGCCCCTCAGAACAAAGACTGAGAGCTCAGATTTAGTTCTTCAGGTTCTGTTATGCCAAAGACAGAAATAAATCATATTTCAGAGCTAGTTCAGCTGGGAGAACACCACAGGTTACATCAGCTCACGTAATACTCTCTAATACAAACACAGTTTTTCCCTCCCTCAAAATAAAATGAGTCTTAGAATTTGTATTGCCAAATATGAAAATAGCCTGCAAAAATTTTGAGTACTAGGTCTGTGTTCCCTAAAGTATTAAAGAACTTTAGATCAAATTCAACAGGACAAATCTAAATGCCATTGGGAAGATCTGTTTAGATTTTTATACTTTTGTAAAGCATCTTTGATTTCTGAAAAGGCACATGGCTACTATTACATCTCTCAGCAACTGTTTAGAGCAAAAGATGTACAATTTGTGTGTGATGTGGAAACTTAATGCAGAAATCAAAATTTTTAAGAGCTGTTTAGACTGCACAGCAGGCCAAATGGAAAGACATCATTGCTGTGACTGACCTGCAGAGTGCTTTCTTGGTAAAGAAAAATTGGTGTGGCAATGCTTATTCTGTCAAAAGAAAAAGAACAAACGAAAAACAAGGCTGAGACCCCTTGTAGTAAATACGCAGATAAATGCCTCCCGGACCTGCCTCAAGCATCCACTTTTGCTGCTTTGTGCTGTGGTGGGGCTGTCTGTAGATCCAGCTTGCTGAGAGATTTTCATTTAAGTACCAGTTGCTGTGGTAACAACATGAAGAGCAGATCAGATGGATGCCAGGACCAGACAGGTTTCTCTAAGAACTCCACATATGTGAACGATTGCTGGTGACCCTATTCCAAAAGGTTATCAACACAGATTTGCACTGCAACAGACTTAACGTTGCCTTCTCGAGGGGTCTGGTCCTTGTTTCTGGTCCCCAGGGGTTCTCATGAATTAGCATCCCCAAGGTTTCATCAGAAGCTCACGGACTTCCCACAAAGGAAATGCTGCCAGGTTAATGGAAGTGATACAGTTCCATGCTCACAGGTTTATGCTGCCTTCTCATTGTCAAGGGCTGGGCTGAGCGAGCCTTGGGCTCTGTCAAAGTGTTGAGTAATTTTCACATGATAATCACACACCGCAGTTTCTCCCAGGCTTGATCTGATTTCTGCAGTGTAGTTGCTTACAACCCACTTAAATTCCACCCACGTGCAATTTAACCAATATAACTGATTAGATTCAATTTTCCATGGTCAAAGCTATGTTTATGTGCAAGGTTCATCAGCAGTTACTTGATCTTTACTGAGGTCTTTTTAGTTGGTTCTTTCAGTTTAAAACTGACTTACTCTGTTCTTACAAGTGGTTGAGTTAAAACCATAATAACGATCTGGTTCTTAACGTTTAGTAAAATTCTGAGCATCCCTTACCATTTTGGAAGGTTCGGGTTTCTGTTTGTGTTTTGTTTTCCTGAGGAATGTGTGAAGGGAGTGTGTGTGTCGTGGTTTAGACACAATTACATGGGCTGGCCCAGCCAGCGTTCCAGCTTTATCTGGAAAGCGGAAGGAAGGCAACTCCTTAAACATTGCTTATTTCCCTTCCTCTCCTATCTGCAAAAAACATTCCAACACGTTGATTTGTTTAGTCTTGATCCAATCTCGAGTATGCTGACAAATTTTAGAGAAATAATTTTATGTCAAAGATTGCAGGGTATTTGGTACTCTCAAAACAAGGTCCTGCCTGTTCCGTATAGTCGATGCATGCCCCTTGCCCACTGATGCATGTTCTCTTTGCCACTGTAAATTGCTGCATACTTAATGCTTTGGGGTACCGTGTTGGGCAATTTTTGCCTAGCTACTGAGGATGCCATGTAGGTGTCCAGTCGTCCTCTGGTCTTCAAGCCTATTGCTTCATGGCCACACCAGGTAGTGTTTAGCCCATGCAAATGGCAGGTGATTTTGGACTCCTATCATTTTTTTGTCCCTAGTCAGGAAGCACAGTTCTAAAAATTTCTCTGTCAAGAGGCTGGGAGTAAGTCTCTACATCAATTAGATTCTGTCAGCTTTGCCAACCACTTAAAGCAATTATATCTGAGAACATGCTGGCTAAATTTACACGGCGCACGTTCTTTCCTCCTGCCCCTTGGTTGCGTCCATTAGATCACGTTGTATCTGGAGCTACACCACTAGCTCCAGAGAACGCATTCTGCCTCCAGCAAGTGCTCCAGGCTGTTTGTGGAGGGCAGCCTCCCGGTTTCCTGGTCACACTCAGCAGATCTGTCTGTCTATGTTGCTGGAACAAACCACTGTCTGCTGGTCCTCACAGGAGACAGGCTGCACAGAGAGCTTTCTGAAGTGATTAATTTCTGCATTTTTTAGCTTTGTGCTTTGAATATATGCATGAAAAGAAAATACTTGGCAGTAGATAGAAAGCCAGAGAGGAGCAGACCAAGAGAAACAGCAGAACTCTGAAAAATCCCTGGAAGCAAGTGGGGAGGCTGGGGCATTTATGGGACAAGGCGGTGAGTGAGCTGGAATAATAGTCCGTTTTACGTACTACTGGCTTCGAACCTGATTTCATGTGAATGCAGCAGGTCAGGGAGATGTTCTTATGCAGGACCCAAAGTGTTGTTACCTCTGCACCTTAGGATGGAAATAGTAGAAGTTCATCTTAAGTTTAGTGTTTCCAAAGAGTCAGAGGTCAGCCTGACACCTAAGTTTTAGGCAGGCTGTTGGCTTTGTGCAGGCTCAAGATGCCACATACTAGTGTTTGTCAGTAGGCTCAGCTGTCTGGATCTGCAGAGCCACAGTGTTTAAGTCCCCATGGCAAAATGTTCCTCATCTTCAACTGAGACTGGCTTTGCTTTTCAAAGGTTAATGTAGCTGTTGCTTGCTGAAGTTGCTCACTGCCTTGCAAATGGAATAAAATTACCAGGTGATGGATTCTTCCTGTGGCAATGTGGCAAAAAAATTATTCCCCAGAGAGGAATGCACACACAGTGTCTACATCACTTAAAGCTCCATTCATGACCTATTTTGGGGATCTGACGGGTCTTAAGTCTCCTGGGCCTCATCTAGTCTGAGATGAGTTGTATTCACAGGCAATTACTAAATCGGCATTAAGATTGTTCCGTAGATCGCCTCGAATCCTTGATCTTCCAGTGCAAGCTGTTCAGTAAACCTCTGGGCTATTTAGGAGAATTTGCTGGCTGAGAGCCTTCTTGATAACACTACTGTGCTTATTCCCTGACTGCTTTTGAAGGTATCTTAGAAGCTTTTAAAGATTATCTTTCTATCTTGCTGTGCAGTTAAAGCTCCAAGTTTCTCACTAGCATGCACAGATGTTCCGTGGATATTGGCCACAGCTAGGAAATGGAAATGCCTAAAAAAAAAAAAAAAGCCCTTTCCCGTTCTAAGTTAGTGGATCTTCCCTTTTCTTCCACTGGTTTTTTGTCTGTTTCCATCATCTGCAAAACATACTGCACCGCTCCATCAGTGAGCAGCACTTGAGCAAAACATAAAAACGTATCCATGGTAGGAAACTGGGATAGTCTGAATTTCTACGGGATTCAGGTTTAGATTTTTGAATTGCTTATTGCTGACCTTTTCGCAGTGTTACAGATTACTTGTGGATTGGAATAAATACCCAAATAAATAAACACACCAGGTTAATTCTGTGTAAAAGGCAAAGCAGCAAGGCTCATCATTTAGATCCAGATCTGAGCTGGACAAAAATCCATCTAATTCTACTATGTCTATTTAAATGTTTTCTTGGGGGGGTTATTTCAAAAATATCTTTGTTTTTACTTTTCACTATCCTCTGAAGTGGTGGCTGTCCATATTCAGCAGTATTTAGCTATTTGGAGAACTCAGAATAAGTAACACTCTCCACTTTTGCACTGAACGAGCGGCTGAAAAAAGAAAATAGCAGGATCATTTGGAGGAAAAATAAAGCAGG
>NW_010408603.1:433-6464 GCF_000710305.1 Buceros rhinoceros silvestris | reverse complement strand
AATGGGACAGGGTTCCTAGCACGGAATCTTGATTTGGAACTCTGCAAGCATATCCATATGTAGGTAAAGGGTGTTTAACCTTAATAACTCCCCATCTTACGGTGTTCATAAAATATTACTCTTCTTTTATCTTCACCACACTTTGAAAATCCATCTTAAATATCAAAAAGGAGAAGCAGCTGATGTTGCTGGGGTCACTCACGTGGGGTCATGTTGACTCCTACCTGGCAGGTTTCTCTGGATGACAGTGTAACATCTGAACAGCTGTAGTAAGCAGCTGAAAGTAAGACGGACCAGAGGTCCACATAGTCTCTTATAGTCTCCAACATAGAGGAAATTAAAAGCACGGGGAAAGCACACCATGACAGTCCTCCAGTACATCTTGTTAGCATCCAGCGCATTGTGGTATCGCTGCTGCTGCTTGAGCTTTAATTGGGACCTCGCATGGATTTTTCTGTCGTGTGTTTGCATAATTGCTTTTTGAACCAGTAAAAAATTTAATTGAACTTCTACTGCCGTGAAATACAAGGAATTGAATTTTGAATGAGCTGCTGCATTCAGAAGCATAAGAATCATTTCAGAGCAAAGACTTGATCCCAGCAGCTAAGCCTGCCACCATGTGCTGAAAATACTGAAGAACAATTCTTTGCTGCTGATGCCTGGAGTTGTGTAGTAGGCAGTGGGAAGAAAGAAGAAAGGAACCTGGTGTGAAATCCAGAGCCAGGGCACAAGTTTTGCAAGAACAGCTATTACTGTGGCCAAAGACTGGAGGACTTCACACCCTGCATTACTAAAGAGTTGCGTCCAAAGCAGAGATTGGCACCCATTGCCGAGAAGGGAATCTGCCGTACTACACACACATGAAATGCATCTTTCAAACCGGACTGTGCAAACAAGCTGGCTTTCAAACAGGAATTTTCTGTGTGTGATGCAGGTTGGGTTTCTGAAGAGAATTTCCTTACAAATACTAGACACAGCAGCACTGACTTATTTCCTCCCTGTTCTCCTTCCAGCTGGCTTGCTGCTGGTGCTCTGCCCCTTCTACATTCACTCACCCAACAGAGAAAACTACACTGGAGAAGTAAATGATGCTTTGTGAAAGTTCTCTGCTTGTTTCTGTATTTGCCACAGGTCTTGTTTTTTTAAAGAGAATCCATGTTTGAAGTTTTGCATTGAATTTAATTTTTGATGAAGGCAATGAAGCAAAATTTTCATGGAAGAAAATTTCCTTTTGATCAGTTACAGTTACAAGGTTTCACTTACCACAAATCATTCAGCCTCTAATTTTTTTCTAAGGATTATGGGAGAAAATTCTTATTCAGCCTCTATTTTTTATTCGTAAGAATTACGGGTGAAAATTCTAACCTGTATTTTTATATTACCAGATACTGATAACTAAGATCTAGCAAAATAAAAGATTCAGAATACTTTTTCAGACTGATGGTGTGGGTGAAAGGTGTATGCAAGATGAAGTTGGCGCGTCTCCTAGAAAGTAGATGGCTTGTAAGCCTGGAGTTTTACCTTTGCATTTTTACTGTAGGTTCTTTTTTCCTATTCTGATGTAAAAAGGCATAAAACAACATATTCCTTAGACTGCTTAGTACAGCTGCTGGCCTCTCTTGTGTACCATTTAGGTCTCACCTAAACATCATATTTAACTTTTACTCTCTGATGGAAAAATATTTTTATCCAGTGAGACTTCCACTGCTGTGAACTATTTTTTAGTGCACTGTACAGGTGAGGATGTGTGAAGGGGAATCTCATGCTTCTGAGTACAGGTGGGGGGTGGGTTTCAAAGGCATTTGGGGTTTTTTATAAACATCCTTCTTACAGTAAAGTTGATTTTTAAACATCCTGAAATCTCCTATTGCCATTACAGCTGGATTAGTGGTCCACCAGAAAGCCTCATTGTCATGTTCCTAGACTTGTTTCACAGCAGCAAAGAGTAAAATCACCTTGGGGATTCCTGTTTCTTCAGCCGAATGAGTGATTGTGACAGACAATTTGAATAATCATCGGGGCCAAAGCTTGCAGGTGACAGAGATGTGGAAACTCCTAAGTTTGGAATCTCCCTGCATTCTCCCTTCATCAATGTATGTTTGGAGGTGCAGCCGGAGGAACAGGTTTGTATGACACCATTTTGCAGCTCTGTACCAAGAGCACCAGGGTATCATGGGTATCTTCCTGCAGCCCTGCACCCACTGGGTCAGAAAGCAGAAATGCTGATGAATCACGTCTGATTTGGCATCCTCCTACTCGGCTTCTTCCTCACACCTTCTTGCTGGAGCTGGGTGCCTTCTGACACACAGGTGGGACAGCTGGGATCTACCAGCACTTCATCACGGTTTTCTCTGCTCCTGGTGACATCTACTGGTAGAACATTCTCAGCGTGTGCATTTGCAGAAGGTAGCTCAGAGATACGTCAAGTTTAATATGTGTACCTAAATGCAATGCTAAATTTATTAGTGTAAACGTTTCTATATTTGTTCGGGTTACTCCGTGAGCAAGGGGAAGTAGATCTGTAGCAGGAAGCAGTGGTCTTGACAATATTGCAGTGAGAGGAGAGTAAACCACCACAGTGGGTTTTATAGGCAGCACTTCAGCAGAGCTGTGAATAAACGGGCTTAGGCTGTCATTGCCTTGACGGCTTTGCTGTGGTTTTGTTGAGCTTGCTTGTTCTGCTTTCCTTACACAAAGGATCTTTTGGTAGCAAGTGTCACACTGTCAGAGGTTACTGAAAGCCAGGCTCACTACGGGGATCTGAGATGGTACTTTCTGTTTATAATCCCTGCTTTCTGGCTTTGGCATGTCATAGGCTGTTGGTTTAAGAAACAAGGATAAGGCATGTTTTTCTTTCTGCTAACGACCTGACTTATGTGCTTTTCTTTTTCAGGTTTCTGACACACAAAATTAATCCCCATGATAGAAAGACCTTCAGAATACACCAAGCAAAGAACAAGTTGTAAGTGGAATGAGAGCCAAAACAGATTTTTTTTTTTTCCCCCCTAGTTCTTCTATCAGAGAGAAAATTCTATTTGAATAAGGCAAAGACTTTACTGAAAACTAAAAATAGGTATTTAAAGATGATACCCTGTCCACAGTATAGTGATAATATGTTGACTTTTGTCTATGAATTCAGAAGCAAAATGCACTGTAACTATAAAGGTTTAGTTTTGGAGGTTCATCATCACGGCTTGGCTTTGTGAACGAAGATGTGGGAAGGGCTTTCCCCACGCTCACTGCAAGCGATGAGCGCACCCTTCGGGCCTGCGCGGTGGATTTTTTAGGTGAGGCACCAGCGTGCACAGAACTGGCCCCAACCTTTACACCTGAGGTTCATCTGCCAGGGCCTGGTGAGCTTGGATGGTGACAGCGAAGTCCTCGGGTCATAGGTTTGGTCAGAGTGTCCTTCTCTCAGATGATGGATGAGCCTTACAGGGCTAAACGAGCTCCATCTGCCCGGGTTTGGGGTCAGAGTTGTCCTTCTCCTAGGATGGCTGCCCGAAGGCTAGTGAGCCCATCCTGCCCGTGGACACACTGTGTCTGACCCTTCAGCTGAGACCTGTCTGGCCTGGGAGACCCCACCGGAGGCACCTGCCACCACCTGCACAGCTCTCGACCTCACAAGGGCACGCAAGCTCCTTCCCCACGGCAAGGGGGTGCCCGTGAAAGAGTCGCTGCTCTGCCTCCGGACATCACAGACCTGGGCATGGGGCGGCCGGGGACCGCCAAGAATGGGAGTCCTGGAGGTCCAGTTTTGGAGGTTGGATTCTCCACATGTGCCTGCAGCTGATTTGGCTTCACCCAGGGCTAAGTCCTCTGCTTGTCCATCTCTCATCTTTCCCATGTAAACTTGCACAAGGTACTATATTGCTGTTAGTGTTTGTGAGGTTTTTGAGGAAACAAAAGCATTTTTCTGCTGATATTAAAGTATTTGATTGAAGACCCAGCATGAACATTGTCCAAATTCCCTCCGTCTTGTTCCTGTAAGATGTGAACTCACTGGGATGTTCGTTGACAGAGGAGGGAATCAAAGCCTTACTCAAAATGCTTTCTAAATGGGATACTCCTCTGCTCGAGAGCTGAACTCAGGCTTGTTCGGTTCTTCTGAACACATGCATCAATATGCACACAATTAAGCACAAGAGACCAGTCATGCTCAATAAGTTCTCATCGATCCTGTTCTGAAGCTCTGGAAAAAGAATAGAAAAGGCTTCCAAGATAAAAAGCTCTTCCATGGGGAGGAAAAAGGGTATTCTCTGTCAGTGTAGGATCTTGAGTTGGCAGGACATCACCCATGGTTTGTGCTTTTAATAAGTTCCTACAAGAGTCCTAAAGGTGGTAGCTAAGCACAGGGAAGGGGGAGATAAGAAATTCAAACTTTCTGTATTCGGAGGTAAATTCAAAAGAGTCAAGAACATTGATGGCCTGCTGAGAACTGGAGCTAAGACAGACCTGTGAGTACTGCAAGGCAGATTTAGCACTATGAGCACAGAATGATCCTGTGGGGAGAAAAATGGGATCATACAAGAACCACAGTCCTGGAAGACAAATTCAGATGATTGCAAGAAAAAGCTTGTTTGGTACATTTTCCTATATTTGTATGTTTGGCTTTGCAGCAAGCAGACATAAAAACTCAACACAGATTTGGATTTTTGAGGGCTCATGAAATGTAAATATCTCTTAGATTCTGTTTGGTCTCATTTATTATAATAAGTAAATTAGATATGATTCTATTAAAATATACTTCAGAGCTATATTCCTAGCTGTTAAGCAGGATGTTGCTATGCTCGCAACATAGTCAGTTCATTATACAATATATGCTTAAACTTCTCTTTTAATTATGGCTTAGATGATTGTATCCAGGAAGGTTACTAAACCAGGAAGTACTGGTCCCAGAAAGACAGAAATGCCAAAACAAGAGTTTCCTCAGTGACGCAGGTCCTTACTGTTGTAAATGTAGGTGTTTTTCGATGGAAGCGTTCCCAGTTTGCCACCATTGCTCCTGCGTAAGAGGTGAAAAAAGCCCTGACAAAAAAAGCACTCAGACCATGCAATTGGACAATGAAAGAATGATATTGCTAAAGAAAACTCATGAATGATGATAAAATAGAGAAAGACGCCTTAACTGCTACTGCGGCTTTTCTAAAATGTGTCTCTTGGACTGAAGCCACATTGAAAGGACTTTGAAAGTTTTGATGTTATATGTCTTGAAAAGAATAGTTTGTATATGATGTTTTTGATATCTCAAAAGCAAGTCTTACAGATTTCCTCAAGTTGCCAGTACCAACAGAGAACAGAAAAGAGGGAACTCCTGAGAAATGCTCGCGATAAGCAGAAGGTTCCTGTGATCCAGATGGACTATCCTATCCTTGGATAGGTATGTTCTACAATTGTTATCTGCTTGGCATAGCTAACAGGGAATGGTACATTTGTCACTGTGCTCAGACTCTAATGACCCGTAGCAGGATGAGTTATGCTGTACTCTCACGCAGTTGTTTCCTTCAGATACGTTGATTTTTCTGTGCATGCAGGCTAGGATCGCAGGATGGCTAGAGATACCAAGACTGTCTTGTGAACACATTCGGCTATTCCTGCAGGCAAGGTCAGCTATTTCTGTCAAATTTACACATGAATTATTAGACTTAAAGATTAATTTTCTCCATGCAATTTATAAGAAAATTAATGAATCATCACTTGATAGATGTTTTAAAGGTGAACATGAAAACTTTTGTAATTAACTGCACTATCGTGCCTGCCTGCACTGACTGTCCTCAAATCTAGGAGGGCTGTAGACCAGGGAAAGTGGGCGTTGACTCCTATTTTGTGACGGCCAAGCCTGAATGTTTGTCTGTGTATTGCCTTGCTGGTGTCCCTTGTCCTTTTTCCTTGTCACAAATACTTACCTTGCTCTTCCTGCCATTGTTTTTACTGGTTCCTTGCCATCTTCTTCCACTATCTGATGATCTTTTTGTTATCCTTTTGCCCACGATGAATAATACAACATCTGTACTGCAGTGATGGAGCTCTT
>NW_010408603.1:0-307 GCF_000710305.1 Buceros rhinoceros silvestris | reverse complement strand
CTATTCAGCTTGATCCCAAGAGGATCATGTACCCCACAGCAGGAGGATTTGAGCTTCCTCTCCACTAACCCTTGTGACACTGACTGACCACAGCGTCACATCGTGGTAACTTGGAAACCAGCTTATAAAAAAAATGTAATATTAAATAGAGCCACAGATTTGTTAAATTTAGTAACAACAAACACTGGCCCGCGATACAGATCTCCACAGAGGGTGCAGAGGATGGTGCTGCTGACACGCCTTTCAGCGCCTCTTGCTGCACCCGCCAGGCAGGGCGGCTCCCGGGTGCAGCCCCGGCGCCGGCCCG
>NW_010408602.1:1465-2778 GCF_000710305.1 Buceros rhinoceros silvestris | reverse complement strand
CCTCGATATCTCCCGGTTTTCCTTTGTATTTAATATCTTTCTGTTTGTAGCGTTATTGAAGTTTGTTTCAGTTTTCCAAAAAGCATTCTAGGGGTCTCACGAGTTCTTTTCTCCCTTCCCCCATTTCTGCTGGAGTCGGGGAAGGTGTTATCGTTACCGGACCGTGGCTCAGCCTCGGCCAAACCGGTGACAGTTGCCCAGTCTGGGAGTGAGGGGTGAGGGGGTTTATTCAAATGCCTCACATGCCTACAGGCAGGTACCTCGTGTATCTGAAGCCAGATACCTCGCAGCTCTAAAGCCAAATGTCGTATTTCAATCCAGCGCATGTTGAAAACCAGGCGAACAGCAGCTCCTCAGCGGTGCCTGGGATCCTGGCCCGGCTGAGCACACGCAGGTGGTCACTGTGTGATAAAGAATAGAAAAGCAGGAGCCTTCTCACAGTGCAGTTGGAGACCTCACCTATGAGTGGACGCCCCGTGTAGGAATCTCCGTTGCCAGCGGGTTCTCCAAAGCCTTCGCTGTGACCCGGCTCCCCAGCTGTACAGGATTGGGGTGATGGGAAGGTATGAAAGGCAGTTGGGGGTGGATCTTTGGTCACTCTGTCTAACCTCCTGCAGTGATGATGAGGAGCATCGCTTCGCTTCCTTTTCCGCCCTGCTTACTCTTTTTTCCTGCTTTGAGCTCAAGTAAAACACGTTTATTTTTATTTTTGTTTTGAACCTGGTGTCTGTGTCCTTGCTGCTGACCCCATCATTTGGCAAAACAGGCACCAGCCCCGAATCTTGTGGCTGCTCTTCGTCTTCCCTTCGCAACCTCCCAAACCCCCCTAGAAATCTGGGGCTCACAACTTTTCCTATAGCCACTAACCTTCGACCTTGGTCACTTGTGCCGTTCGCTCGTCTTCAACCAGAGCGAAGGACTCTGTTGTGGACCCGAAGGAGGTTCGAGCTTGCAGCAGAGGTGACAGCCCCGCATTTCCTGGGGCCTTCAAAACGCTGCTGTGGGAATGTGATATTCAGCATAAAGATTCTGCACTGGCCCCACCTCTGGGTGAGCAGCAGCTGGACGTTTTCATCTCGGAGAGGGAGGAAGAGGAGGGGGGAGGTGGCGAGCTCCAGCTGCGTCGTTTCTCCTGTCAAGGGGACGAGCCCTTTGCTGCAGTGAGGGAGAAGGTGTCACACAGTCCACCAAGGGCAGGGCTGTGCTGCCCCGCCGTGTGAGGAGATGTCTGCCTCTGGCAGCCTGTGCCAAGGGAGCTCCAATTCCTCAAGCGACTCCCCACCGCCACACCACCTCCCTACTCCCCGTCCCAC
>NW_010408602.1:0-1251 GCF_000710305.1 Buceros rhinoceros silvestris | reverse complement strand
TTCCCTACCTCCACACTCCCCTCCCTTAACTCCCACCTAAGCCCCTCAACTCTCCCCTTCCCCCATCCACCTAACTCCCCCGCTCTGTAAGAAGCACTTTTTTTTTTTTCTTTTTTTTAAAAAAGCCAGGGCAGAGACAAAGCAGGGGGACAGCAGGAGAAAAGGAAGCAGCTCTCGGAGAGGGAGGAAGAGGAGGGGGGAGGTGGCGAGCTCCAGCTGCGTCGTTTCTCCTGTCAAGGGGACGAGCCCTTTGCTGCAGTGAGGGAGAAGGTGTCACACAGTCCACCAAGGGCAGGGCTGTGCTGCCCCGCCGTGTGAGGAGATGTCTGCCTCTGGCAGCCTGTGCCAAGGGAGCTCCAATTCCTCAAGCGACTCCCCACCGCCACACCACCTCCCTACTCCCCTGCCCACCACCTAACTCCCCTCCACCCACCCAACCCACTCTTGACCCCCACCTACCTACTTCCCATACCTACCTCCACACTCCCCACCCTTAACTCCCACCTAAGCCCCTCAACTCTCCCCTTCCCCCATCCACCTAACTCCCCCGCTCTGTAAGAAGCACTTTTTTTTTTTTCTTTTTTTTAAAAAAGCCAGGGCAGAGACAAAGCAGGGGGACAGCAGGAGAAAAGGAAGCAGCAGCCTGTGAGAAGGAGCGGGAAGGGTGGGGGAGTGAGGGGTCAGCAGGGGGAAGATGACACACGGGCGGTGCTAAAGGCCTGCTGTCCCGGCCAAAAAAGCCGGGGCAGAGACAAAGCAGGGGGACAGCAGGAGAAAAGGAAGCAGCAGCCTGTGAGAAGGAGCGGGAAGGGTGGGGGAGTGAGGGGTCAGCAGGGGGAAGATGACACACGGGCGGTGCTAAAGGCCTGCTGTCCCGGCCCCAGCATCCCCAGCCGAGGACCGAACGGCAAAGGGCTCCAGGGAGCCCCCTCTCCCCCTTCCCCCGCCCGGGACTTTAATAATTAGCTCTGTCTGTCTGCCGCGACAGCTCTCCCCGCTGATGGGGAGCTGCTCCCGGCACGAGCGCTGCTCGTCCGTGACGCGGGCGCCACTCGTACCCGTCTCACCACTGAGCGCAGCAGGGCTCCGGACGGTGCTGGAGCCCAGATGGGAGGTGGGCGCTCCGGGCAGAAAATGCCCAAAATTGGCCAAAATGCCCAAATGTGGCCCAAAGGAGCCATCCCCGAATCTTGGGGCTGTTTTTCATCTTCCCTCAGCAACCTCTCAAACACACCTAGAAACTTGGGGCTG
>NW_010408601.1:69903-84274 GCF_000710305.1 Buceros rhinoceros silvestris | reverse complement strand
CGGTGCACACATGCATGGCATGCAGAAGAGGAGTCACACAAGCAAAACACACTTTCTTTTCAGAAAAAGTGCCTTGGGGAAGCTGTGGGCAAAAGGCGGTCTCAGGGTCCGTATACTAATAAAGAACTTTGCTCAGGACATCTTGGGCATGGCTTTGGAAATGAGACCCTAACTTTATGGGTATTCCAAGAGAAGGATTACAGGAGTATAAGCTTGGCCTTACAGTTTGTTAACAGAACATTACTAGTTATAAACATAATACTACATGGTACAATTCCTCATAAAACAATGTACAAAGTTGTACATGATATCTTCTTAAAGTTCTAATAGAAACAAGAAGACTGAAGCATAAAATATGCAATTAAGGTTGCTTGTACTTGTACCTGTACTTTTGCTAATAAAAGAACCTGGGGGATGAGGAGAGAAGGTAAAACTCTCATCACTCCATCACAGTAGCAGAAATCACGGTTACACGAATAGGGAATGACTAAAGCACAGGGGGAACAGACAAGCCTTGCAAGCTGATAACCAAAAAAAAAGATGATGCAGTTTTAAATTTTACATCAGCAGAGAGAACAAAGGACCCGTGGGTGTGCATGTGTTGCCATTTACTCCTAGAAGAGCACTCGTACTCTTTCTGTACTGCAGCAAAACCAACCCGCCAATAGACTGTAATGAAAATAAGAACATGTATAAAGGTTCCTGGGGGACAACTGCTTGTAGATTGATAGTAAGTATCCAACTTTTTAACACCATTGTGCAATATGTTCTTTATGATGATAGGAAAAATAATTCAAAGAAAACCTACTTAGCATTATTGTGACAACTGCCAGAAGATATGTAATCATGATGGGTTGACCTTGGCTGGCTACCAAGTGCCCACCAAGTGCCCACTTTATCACTCCCCCTCCTCATCTGGACAGGGGAGAAAACATACAACTGTAGGCTCAAGGGTCAAGCTAAAGACAGGAGATCACTCACCAATTACCACAATGGACAAAACAGATCCAACCTGGGGAAAAAATAACTTAATTTTTTACCAATCAGAGTAGGATAACGAGAAATACAAAACAAATAATAAAACTCCTTCCCTCCACCCCTTCCTTCTTCCCGGGCTTCACTCCTGATTTCTCTACCTTCTTCCTCCCTGCAGTGCAGAAGGATGGGGAATGGGGGTTGCAGTCAGTTCATCACGTTGTCTCTGCTGATCCCTTGTCTTCACACTCTTCCCTTGCTCCAGCATGGAGTCCCTCCCATGTGAGACAGTCCTCCATGAACTTCTCCAGCCTAAGTCCTTCCCACACACTAAAGTTCTTCACAAACTGCTTCAGCATGAGTCCTTTCCATAGGGTGCAGTCCTTCAGGAACAGACTACTCCAGCATGGACCCCACACGGGGTCGCAAGTCCTGTGAGAAAAAACTGCTCCAGCATGGGCTCCTTTCCCCACATGTCCACAGGTCCTGCCAGGAGCCTGCTCCAATGTGGGCTTCCCACAGGATGACAGCATCCTTTGGGCACATCCCCTGCTCCAGTGTGGGGTCCTCCATGGGCTGCAGGTAGATATTTGCTCCACCGTTAACACCCATGGGCTGCATGAGCATAGCCTGCCTCACCATGATCTTCATCACAGTCTGCAGGAAAATCTCTGCTCTGGTGCCTGGGCCACCAAATCCCCATCCTTCTTCACAGACCTTGCTGTCTGCAGAGGGATTTTTTATATGTATTCTCACTCCTCTCTTTGACTGCAATTGCTGTTGTGCAGGTTTTTTCCCTATTATTAAAGATGTTATCCCAGAGGCACTTCCACCATCACTGATGGGCTTGACCTTAGTGAGCGGTAGGTCCATCTTGGAGCCAGCTGGCATTGGCCCTATTGGACATGGGGGAATCTTATAGCAGCTTCTCACAGAAGCCACTCCTGTAGCACCTCCACTACAAAAACCTTACCTTGCAAACCCAATAAAATAATATACCATTTTCCCCTTAAGTAATTTCATTTTGGAGAAAAATCTAAAAACCTGTTTGTCCATAGTTGAGTGAAGCCAGGGAGTATTTTTAATTACAATGTCAAGTCAGCAACAAAAATCTCATCATTCTCAAAAGGCTGCAAAAATATTTAATTTATTCAGAGTTCTTGACTGAAAACCTGCCGACAGCTTTGAAGTGGGTGACATCCATGATTGTCTGTCCATACGCCTGTTCTAAAAGGAGAACTATATAACCATGGCTTTTACTACTCCAAAGTTCATGACACTCTGTCCATGCTCATAGTATTTCATCTCAGAGTTCATTAATACCAGATTTTTGAAAGAGTGGGCAAAGCCAGGTCCCTTCTTCCTTTGAACCTTGCAGATATAGTTGGATAATCCTTTGGTTGTTCAAACACATTACTCTCTCCTTTTCACAGAAGGCTTCTAAAAGTGTCTTAATCTAACTGAAAATATTACATATAGATAATCAACTTCATTGGAAAATGTTGGACTTTAGAAAAATACTGTCAAATCTTTGTTAATTACCACTGTCTTGCTTTACAGAAAGAGAAAATGAAAGAAGCAGATTGGTGTGACAGTGCATGGAGAATAAGAGCTGTATGGGTAACACCAGAGGCTGAATTAGGCCTCTAGTCCATGCAATCATTATTGGAGAGTCAGGAATGCAAAAGACGCAGCCACAGTTACACTTTAAGCAATATCCTTCCTCCATCTGGGAACCTGTCACCTTCCTGGTGTCTTGAGCTGTGTGTTGTATGTTTAAACTTATAATCTAGAATAACTTGTGCTTTATTTATCATTCTTATGAGTACAGAAAGACATTTATATTAACAGAACTGTGTACTTATAATCTAGAATAACTTGTGCTTTATTTATCATTCTTATGAGTACAGAAAGACATTTATATTAACAGAACTGTAAAATAATTTGTATGGAAAGGACCTTTGGATGACACCTGCTTAAAATCTGTACAGAAAGACATTTATATTAACAGAACTGTGTACTTATAATCTAGAATAACTTGTGCTTTATTTATCATTCTTATGAGTACAGAAAGACATTTATATTAACAGAACTGTGTACTTATAATCTAGAATAACTTGTGCTTTATTTATCATTCTTATGAGTACAGAAAGACATTTATATTAACAGAACTGTGTACTTATAATCTAGAATAACTTGTGCTTTATTTATCATTCTTATGAGTACAGAAAGACATTTATATTAACAGAACTGTAAAATAATTTGTATGGAAAGGACCTTTGGATGACACCTGCTTAAAATCTCTGTTCAAAGTAGGTTCAGTATTGGAATATTTCCATAATAGCTGATGTCTGTAGCAATTTTCAATCACAAGAGTTAAAAAACAAAAAAATGAACCCCCTCCAAAATAACTGGGCACCAGTGAATTTTTGCTGTAGTCCATGGTTTTAAAACTTTTCCCAAATTTCTTCCCTGCATATGGGCTAGAATTATATAGTTTCAACTGTACAATATACTCTAAAGCCAAATCAGAGAGCTAACATGATGGGCAGAACTGAAAGCAGGTATTATATTGAAAGTAAATCTACAGAGGAAGAGAAATAAGCCAATACATAAGAATCAATTATTTCAGTCTGACACACATATTGTTGAGCATCATTTATCAACTGTGTAGCAAGTTACACCATTATTTCAGGAAAATAAAATTCCCAGGCCTTCAGAGGCATGTTGGGTCCCCCAAAAAGTGCTACAGTGTGCTGTCCTGCATCCCCCAATCACCCATGCTGTACTCATGGCTTCATAGATACCAGGTTTACCCAAAATCATGGAGAAACACCCTTACCAGCAAAATACAGGCGTGTATTACATGTAGTACTTTTTCTCTAAAACTCCCACGATTGTTCAATGCTATTTTGATGTGCTTCTTTTATAACAGAGTATGGCTGCACTTCTCCAGGCTGTTCTGTCCAGACTGCTCAACAGATGGCAAGGAAAAGTCATGTATGGCCTCAGCCACTAACCCATATGCAACTTGGAAAAAAAAAATGCAGAAAGCTACAGTAACATGACAGAATCCATTAGCAGTTTTTAATTTTGATAGTGATGCAGAGATGAGCCATGAGCACAGCTGTATGTGGCTTTGGGAGAACTCTTTGCCCAGCTCTGGTTCAGAAACAGATCATTAGAAGTGAATCAATATAACCTGCCGTTCTTCTTCACCCTGTCTTCTTTCAGAAAACTAATCAGTAGCACAGCACTGGATATTGAGAGCTGTATTCTGGCTGAACCAGACTGAAAACCAGCAGCAAAAAAGGAAGGATTTATTCTTTCTAAAGAGAAATGAGAGTAAAGAGTCAGTTACAAAGAAAATTACCATGCTGTTTCCAGGCTATAAAAACCATGATGTGACAGCCTGCATGACTAATTTTTGTGCAGGAAGAAAGACCCAGGACTAGACTTTATTTTGCCAGTTCAAGTATAATAATATTGAGTGTTTCCATGTTTCTGTTTTTTATTAATGTGCTGTGTCCTAACCATCATTTGTGATGCAGAGTAAATGCGTGCTCTCATAAATAACTTAAACAAACTGTTCTTTTGCCTGCTTTGTTTCATGAGTGTAAAAAAAAAATATGAAGAGACTAGATGGCTTGTGTAAAGCTGTGCAAAATACCTTTTTGACAGTGCTGAGCTGAATTATGGACCCCTAAACACCAAGCCCCTGCCTTAACCGTAGTATTATCCTTATCTTTCTGATCTTGCGACCCTGCAAAACTCTCCATTGCACCGAGATAGACTTTTTTGCCCTCTGGGAGAAAGATGCTTTAGCAAAAATTTTACTAAGTTTTTGAAGTTAGTTACTGAAGAAACTCTGAAGTTCTCAAAGGCCCCAGAAGCCCTACAGGAAGAGTTAGCCAGGAAACAGAATTTGACTTCAGTGACAAATGTCAGAGACGATGGAAAAATAATTGAAAAAAAAAAAGAAAAAAAGAGAAAAACACTGCTTAGCAAATATGTGTTGAAATGATATTCAATAATATGTCTTGATGTTCCCAAGAACAAGCCTCTGTATTCCCAAAATTTCTGGCTGTCTTGCCCAGACAAGTGCATTTCCACTCTGGGTTCCAGGAGGGTCCTCAGCTCACCTGCTGCTGCTTGCTGATCTTCTGTGGGCATACACCAATATCTGGAGGCATTCTGACTAAGATAGGAAGTTTCTTGGAAAGCAGATTGGTGGGTGAGCTGGCAGGGAACCAGGCAGGTTTGCTGTCAGCTTTGCTGCTCTTGGAATCAACATGCTCCCAGGGAACAATTCCCTTTGACAAATCGGCATTTTTCCAATGGAAAACATTCTGTCAAGACATTTCTGCCCACTTCTGCTGTGTCTTCACCCTTGTCACTCTCTGCCCCGCTGGGAAAATTTGACTATTGAGATTAGTGGAAATCGGCTGCTTTTCTCTCCAGGCAAGATGTTAAACTTGCTCTTCCTCCATCCCTTCCCCTTGGGCAATGTCAGTAGCATGTGACATAGGGAAAATTGTCTTGTGTTCCTTCTCTGTCACCTTCCCTTTTCACTACCCTGCCAGAATACCAGCTACAGAATAATTACAGAAGTTGTATTTTGTCCCTTAAGAATGTTTATGAGCTTTTGTGTAAGAGAACAGAGGTTGGGGGGATGTTTGTTTACAGTCTCTAGTATAACATCTTATCTCTAGTATATAATCTCTTGTAATAAAATGCAACAGCATTATTTTTAAATACTGCAGCAGATTTAATTACTGCTACTTGCAAAAATAAATGCCACTTGTTGCCACAATTATCAGGTACAGTAGCTGACATCAAGCACTCTACTGTTCACACAGATTTAATGAGAAGCAGTCACTGCATTCAGATTCCCTTTTTCCTCCAAAATGCAATTAATAGACAGTGATTAGTTGAGCCAATTCCAAATTGTATTCAAATGAAAGCAATTTGGCTAGTTTGTAGATCCAATAGGTAATACTTTCTGAAGTCCCTAAAAGATTTAATTGCATATTTCTACCCAAATGTGTTCTAGGGATGGGAAAGATAAAAGGCTTCGTTTTTGACAGTGCAAATCGTTCTCCTGTAAAAGCATATCGTTTGGACTGGCCTACAAAACTACCTGAGAAATTCATATCTGCGCCATAACTTCCTCTTCTTTGGAGAAAATACTGTCCCTTAACATGCACATTATTTCTCTTCAGCATAATCACACATCTAAAAACCCCAGCTGTTGACATTTTAATAAATTTCACATAAATAAAGATGTTCCTTAATAGAGATTTCTGACTTATGTCCAAATTCTGAAAGGAAACATTCAGATGTGTTCTAATAACTTCTGGCAACTGTTAAATCAGTGGTTTTCTTATCTTCTTTGCAAAGCACTTGGTCAGAGATCCCAGCTTCACAGTAAATACAGAACATCACTGCATCTAATTTTCAACAAGTTCAGACCCAGAAGCTGTGACAACAAAATGACTATTCTGATGCAGGATTATTGGTTTCATTTCTTACCCAGAGGAAACAGAAAGCTTTCTATTTATAATTTCCATATTATTTTCATATTATTTATTATTTCTCAGGTATTCCAAGAGTTAAAAACCCGAAAAAGAGACTGCAAAGCACAAGTAACCAAGAATACAAGGAATTAAAACTGCTAAGGTCAGTAACTCCTCCAAATCTCCTACAGACTATTTCTACAAACCTAACAGGGTTGATAAAATCCCATTGCATTATGCAAGAAAAAGACTGTTTTCTTTGGAGTCCTGGGCAAATCCTAATTACCTTCTGCCTATCTAGACTTCTCCCTGAAGTATTAATGGGATGTGGTTTTCTTCACTGTCTGTCCTAAATTGTTGTAAAGTGCTCTATTAAACAGCTGCCCAAACCCGGCTGTGTTTCATCGATGAGTAAAATAAGAATGGATTTATACACAGTGCACATACCCCCAGCAGTAGGGATGCTACGCGGGTGCTAAAACCGCTGTCATCAGAGGAGGTTACTAGCTGTATGGACTGATCACCAGCTGTCTCAAAACAGATACAGTAAGGTTAATATGAAATGTATGATTTTATTTGTGATTAAAGACATTTTATGGGATTGTATTGAATTTTATCCCAGGATTTGCTCGTGACTCTGCTTGCGTGACAACGAAGTCAATCAAGGTTCACTGAAGTTAAAAATGGGTCCGTTATTTCAGGTTTTCCCCTCCTTAGAGCTGTAGAAGTGGCTGATCCGCATTCAGTCCCCAGTGAGGATGAAAACTCACTGCTCATAGATGAAAAGTGCAATATAAAAATATTATTTTTTTGATGGTACTCTAACCAGATCGCTCCTATTTTGTAATTAAGGTTACAGCTAGAATTGCAATAACCAAACCAAATTTTACAGCACTGGTTTTCCTCGGTATATACACTCATCTCTTATTTTCTGGGACTCCCACTGGCAGTCACACTTCAGGTTTTGCAATTTACACAGATGTATGGAATAAAGGTCCATCAAATGCTCAGAGATTTGTCTTTTGTCTTTCCAGTCCTCATCACTCATTAATGACACTCACAGACATGGCTTTGACTGTTTTCATTTTTTTCTCCTCCACTCCCCCTATTTCATGTTGCACAAAGAGCTGTGAAACAAAGACTCATCAAAGTCATCATTACACTACATTTATCTGCACAGAACTGCCTTTCTCATCTATTAGCCTTTTTAAATGTTCCAAGTCCTTCTGTGGCTGGATTCCCTCATTATTCTGGCTTCCTTGTCACCCATTGCTGACTATTTCTGTTATTGCCCTTCTCCTTTCCCCGTCCGTTATTTTTTCCGGCCAAATACCACTATGCATCATCTTCCATTTGATTTAATTCAAACAAAATAGTATTTTTTTGTTATTGTTAGAAAAATTAAAATTTTAAATGACTTATTGTTTACACTCATTTTCATCTGTACATCTTATTACCCCCCTTTTTCTTTTTTTTTTTTTCCACTTTCAAAGAGTAAAAAATCTTTGCTGGTCAGCTATTTATCTGTATTTTTAATAAAATGTAAATATTAAATAACCAGATTACCTGATTTCTTTGCATCAAACTTACTGCAGAAACCCCACGAGAGAAGTATTTTGTAATCGATCACAGATTTTTATAAGTGAAGAGCAATATGTTAGTAGTGAAAAAAGAAAACTAAAAAATATATATGTTGGAACTTTTATCCACAACTTTCTCAGGGCCCACTCAAAGTAGAATGTCCCAAAATCATTCCTCTGTCCCCTGCTTAGAAGGTAGTCCATGGTATGGTGACTCACTGGCTTTTGACAAACTGCCTTTTAGACCTTCGCTGTCTTTAGGTGTCCTGTTAACTGGCAGTTTTTCCATGGCTCCATCTTCTTTACTCCCTGCTACTGGATATTTATACAGATTGGTAAAATCCCCCCTTGAGATTCCTCTTCTCCAGGCTGATCAGTCACAGCCCTCAGCCTCCCATATGAGGTGCTCCAGTGCCTTAATTGTCTTCATGGACTTTCACTGGACATGCTCTGATATCATAGAATCATAGAAACACAGAATGTTTGGGTTGGAAGGGACCATCTAGTTCCAACCTCCTTGCCATGGGCAAGGACGTCTTCCACTAGACCAGGTTGCTCAAAGCCCTGTCCAATCTGACCTTGAACACTTCCAGGGACAGGGCATATGTCCATGTCTTTCCTGTACTGGGGAGCCCAGCACTGAATTCGGCATCCCAGATGTCTCTTACAAGACCTGAGAGAAGGAGGATCAACTCCCTCAACCCACTGGGAAAGCTCTGCCTAATGAAACCCAGGAGGCTGCTGGCCGCCTTGCTGTGAGTGCATATTCCTCACTTATGGTCAGCTTGGTGTCCTTCTGAACTCCCAGGTCCTTCTCTGCCAAGATGATTTCCAGCTGGTTGGTTCCAATGTTGTCCTGGTGCCTGGGGTTATTCCTTCCTCAGAGATAGGAATTAGCATTTCCCTTAAACTTCATGAGATGTTAGAAAGCCATCAACAACATATTGGTGACGTTAGACTCTGACACAGCCTTTTCAGTGAAATGCATTTGAGTTAATTCAAGTTCCATGAGAAGAATTAAAAAATTCCAGGCAACAACAGAATCTGTAGCTTTAAAGTTAACATACAGAACTAAAGCAGTGTATAATAAGATTGTGATTGATTGTTTCTAGTCTAACATACATGCCCCAACATGTTCTCCACAAGACAAGGGAGACATGCTTCTGGAAGCTCTATAAAAGGATTGAGAATGTCGAGAATTTTCTCAAAGTATCTGCTGTCTTAGTGATGTTAAAATGTAAGGTGAGAGGTACCTCTCAAAACAGAAAGAGCCACAATAAAAGTACAAACTACCTCTGACTTGAAGTAACGTCGTACACAAAATGCCCTTGTCCTAAAATCTATTACCACCCTCTGGAATGTCCTTTTACAATGTTGGTTTAATTCAAAGCTCTGAGCTTCTTCAGTCATTTTCACCTGAAGCTGAAAGCACAGGCCTGTTACCGTTGCATGCTGATGCTTCCTCGTCAAAAAGAAAAGGTTGCAAACCAGTGCTGCTGCAATAACAATCTGCGCAGGAAAAAAAATTTATTTCCTACTACTGCTCTGTTCAGTTTGCTTCACTACTTTGTTATCTACAGACAGTCCAAACGTGCAGGATCGATATCATCTGCATGCTTACTGGAAGTCCCATGGGTTTTCCCTGCATCTGCTTGGCTTCCCTTGCTGCAGCCCCGGGCAGGCTGCAGCACCCTTTCTCCTGCGCCTACTCTAGGGTGCTGCACTTTGAGTGAGATGGTTTTTGGCAGTGTTGGATGAATACAGAGAGTGTGGTAGGAGCAGTATTATGCCTAAATGGAAGATGTTTTGTAAGTGTATTCAACTTGCTTTTCAATAATTAAACATGTATTTATAAACTAACTAATTTCATTTGCTAACATGCAGACTTTAAAAACATGAATGTTTCTAAAATGTTTGTAAATTTTTCAGGCTACTCTATTTTTCCCACGTTGTTTAATAAAGCATAATAGCTCTTCTCAAATTAAACTAAATTAATATGCCAGCTGTACTCAGTTTTGAGCACACAAAGCCCCCAATGGTTTATAATAAATTAATACATATGGCTATGGTACATCTTAACATGAAACTCTCATTTGCATGTTGGACGCCAGAATCTATTAGTTTTGCTTCATAGTTCTTACATTAAGTTTATCTCAAGACATCACTCTCCCTGCCGATAAGTACAATTAGCTACATATTAATTTACCCTAAGTGAATTTTTGTATTCTGGTTTGTAACCAACGCATGCACGTTTACTAAAGAACTGTTGTAAATTCCAATATTTTCTTATTGCTCCACTAAACTTGTAATCCCTCTCCTCTGTGGGTTTCTATTATCCAGCTGTGACTTGCATTTATTTTTTCTTCAGTTTAGGGTCTCTAACAGCTAATACAGGCACTGTTGCTTTAAATGGGCATTGGTTTGGTTGCCACATGGACTCCAGGCTTGACTGCAATTAAGTGTGTGCATAAGTGCTTCCAGAATCACCATCTCAGCAGCAACCTCTCTTTTCATTTGTCATCCACTAAAAAGAGACGCTGCAAACGCAGATACTCTCAACTGTTCATTGGGCTTTAAGTTCTAGCAGAGACCAGACATGAAGGCATCACGGCTACTGACAATGCAGACGTCTTCCAAGATGAGGATGAAACCCCCAGTTCCACTGTGGTGGTATTTCAGTTCTGGGTTTCATTTCAGATGTGGTTGTCTAGGGTAGTTCGGTATGTTGTAACATACCTTATTTGGCTTTCAGCTTCTGGTCTAGAAGGGTGCAGTCTCCTGCAGATCCTCTGTGATATCTGCCTGATTTGCATGGATGTCTCTCATCTCACATTCTCTTGCAATCAGATGACACTAATTACTCATGTGTGGGCAGCTGAAAGAAGCCATCAGCGGGTGAAAGGGAAGTTCAAGGTAAACTTCAGCCTGAGAGAGATGACTTCATTTAGGTGTTCTCAAAGGAGTTAAGCGCCCAAGTTCCCACGACAATCAAAAGAGAGTTATTCAACACAGAGATTCATTTGCTTAAAAGTGGGTCACTAATGTTTTTTAGAAATAGTGGGCTTGGCTATCCTCCCTGACCTCAGTCTGCTACCCCGATCATGATTTAGTGGAACATCTATCAGCCTTCTAAGTTACATCCAAGCAGGCATCTATCCAGCTTGGATAGCTTCGGAATCCAAACTGACCGTTATGTTCATGTGCCTGAAACCCAGCCACTGACCCTGTCCGGCTCTAGGCTCCACTGGCTATACTAACATATGGAGCCTAGCTGGGATGGAGTTAACTTTCCTCGTAGCAGCCCTCGTAGTGCTGTGCTTTGTATTTGTAGCCAGAATGGTGTAGGTGTCACACCAGCATCAAGGCTTTCTCTCCAATTCCCCTACCACCAACAGCCAGCAGGGTCAAGATGGGCAAAAGGCTGGGAGGGGACACAGGCAGGACAGCTGACTCAAACTGTCCAAAGGAATATTTCATACCAATACAACATCATGCTCAACCATAAAAGCTAAGAGAGGCGTGGGGACATTCATTATTTAAACGTTTGTCTTCCAATGCAACCACTACACGTTCTGAGGCCCTGCTTCTCAGGAAGTGACTGGACATTACCTGATGATGGAAAGGAGAGAATAGATCTTTTTACTTTGCTTTGCTTTTGTATCCAGCTTTTGCTTTGCTTTTTTAAATTGCCTTTATCTCTACCCATGAGTTTTTAATTTTATTTTTTCCCCGTCCTGCTGAGAAGGAAGAAGGATAGAGCAGCTTGGTGGGCACATGGAGGCCAGCCAAGGCCAACACATCACAGCTGACTGGGCACTGACACGTAGAAATCTAAACATAAGCATCATGTCCTAGGAGTCCAAATACCTTCAAAGATTTAGCTAAAACCTGTATGTGCTGTTTATGCTAAAGATATGTGTGTTAAAGCTCTATAAATACGTATATATATATATATATGTACACAAGCACACCTATAGGTGTAGGCATATGTATGTATACATGTATCAATAGAGAAATAATAAAACTTCAAAGTATCCAGAAACAAACATGTTAGAAATGCCCATTTTGATACAACAGTGTTAATAAAAACACTCCCCACACACCATATTTATGCTATACCCATATCTAGTACTTGGGAGTCTACGCAGAATAACAGAAGAGCAATGTCACCTTTCCTAAATATGTTTTCTAACCAGAATACTCTACAGTGAGAGTATTTTTTGTGAAGCTCAATTCTTATAAATTTCAAATAAGTCTCATCCACTTTACAGACGGAGATCAGAATAGTCCTATATCCATCAACCATCTTTGAAAGTTTCATGACAGCTATAAACGATAGGGGCAGTTAAACAAATTAAATACGATTAGTGTATTTTTGTGACTATTAGCTTTCAGTGACAGTGAATTTGCCGTGAGATAATTATTGGGAAAAACAACCACAATATAATTACAGCACTGTTATTCCTTTTTATGGGAATGAGAAGAAACATTAAGTCAAAACTTAACTGCATGGATTTGCCTAAGATGCAACTGTGATTAGGATATATTAGACACTTTGTGAAAAATGGCTAATTCATTAGCCAATTAGACAGTTTAACACTTGTTACCAATCTTAATACTTGTTTCAAATCAACTTGTTTCCAAAACAATACTTGTTTTCCATCATATCTCTAATGATTTATTAATTTACGGCATTGAGATCAGCAGCTTTCTCCTCTAAAGAGAGCTCAAGGGAAGTCTTCTGTAAGAATAGGAATGTCTACAGGATTCCCTGCAGACTTTCAGAGAACCTTCAACTTTTTGGGAAGCCAGTAAGCCACAACATGTGAAACATGCACTCCCACAGCTGAAATTGCAAAAGAGTCAAATGGAAACACTGCAGCCTACTTTGCCTATTCATTATTTGTACATGGTGGGATGTATTTGGAGGAACTGGGATTTATTCTATCCATCTATCCAATGAAATTGAAGTTTAAGGAATGGGACTAACACTCAAAGCCACGTCATGGGCCTGATGAATAACCTAACAAATTTGGAAATGAACCAAGAAATTCTTTGCACTTATCTTCCCTGATCCAGTAACTACTTACATGTTTACTCAAGAGAGTCATCAGGTAAAATAGCATCAGAAGAACCCACTGGGACCAAGACTTTTTGTTTCCAAAAGAACGACTGTCAAACCGCACTCCAGGTTACCTCACTTCTCCTGATCTCGGCAATCTTACTTTCCACCTGCTTGTGTCCAGATCCATAGGGGCTATGGAGAATGCTATCACCACTTGCAGCTGTTGAAGAGGCACACTACAGGCAAATATGAATCTTCTCAGACTTAAAAGGATATTGGATCACGATACTTTAGTTCCTTCCAATAAGTGTGAAGAGCCGGATTTTGATGGCTATGCTGAGCTTTAGAATTCTTGAAGAATTTTTCCTTAAATTATTATCACGTTGCCTTCAGGGAGTTAAAGTGATGAACACACCTCAAGGCTCTGACCATCACAACTGCTGAGCAAGCTGAGCTCTTCTTATGCAAAATACTTGTTAAAAAGTATTAGCTAAAGGCCAAGAAAAAAAAAGAAACACCAGTTTACCATAAAAACTGGTAACTGTGGCTTTGTTTACAATGCACGAGGGTATTCAGAAACTCTGTAGTCCTTCTAGAAACGGTCTTTCTTTCTTCCATCCCTCTGTTTGGCAACCTTAGCATCAGTGTCTCAGGTGAGGGCAGCTGGGATGTCATCACCTCAGGAACATTGGCCAAGAATGAATGGGAGGATGGGAAAACAAAACTCTTTTGGCAGGCTCGCTTGTACAAGTAAAAGCAGAATTTTTGGTGGAAGTTCATCAGATTTTTCTAAGACTTACAAAGAACGAAGTAGTTCTACTTGGGTAGTTGCTACATTTGGATATTTTCTGCTCTGCTAACAAAAAATATTGAAAAGGACCAATCACCTTCTGTATCTCTCTCTCATGTAAATGCTCAAAGGTCTCTAAGGTGGAGGTAATATATCCCTCCTAAAATTGTATTAGCTGTTGTGACACCAGGGTTATTCTTCCCTTAATCATTGCTTTCCCACAATCATCTGGGTTTTGTAGCAATCGCTCTTTTTCATGATCCAGGTGGTTGAGTTGTTAATCTCTTCAAGCAGTTACTGTCAATCTGAAGTTAGGAAATCTATATCCTGTTAGCTACGTTGCAAAATATCTACTGGATAATGAAGTTATCAAGTAGACACATCCCTGAGGTGGATAACTGGTAAGTCAGGAGGTGTATTTTGAGAGAGTAAGATTTTCAGCAGG
>NW_010408601.1:57897-69804 GCF_000710305.1 Buceros rhinoceros silvestris | reverse complement strand
AACAATATTTTATGAACCATACAGACATCATTATAAAATTTAGAGGGTGGCCGAGGATATATTATGGAACTCCTTTTCTGAGTGCTGGCAGCAGGTGACTGTAGCAGTTCTTTCTATTCTGGAACATCTGTTCATTCTGTGAAGTTGAATATCTATACAAATGGATCATTTAAATATCAAAATAGCAAACTCGTCACATCCCATCTAACTTTCACATGTTTTGACGCGACGAAGTGAATAAAGAACAGTCTCTGTTATAGTCATACAAATGTTGGTGTCTATAAATTGTACACAGCAAAAATAGAGAGTTGTAGCTAGTGGGTATGACAATGGAATCTAATAACCTTTTAGCCTATGTTCTTTGCCATTAGCATGATTCAAGGCATGCATAACTGCATATAAAAATAAATTGCTGTCTCTATTAGAATGGAACAGCTAAAGTGAAAGGTTTTCCAAAAAATATTTACGGCCTACCTGTGACAGAACCAGTATAATTGGCCTTGTTCCAGCACTTTGTACAGTTTAAGTTTTACCATAAACCACTAAACTTCATCTGAATAATAATGACTCTTTCAACACCAGAAATGTGATTTTTTTTTCTTTTAAGACTTCCACAGATTCTCCAGGGAACAAAAACACTTCAAATGCCATGCTCCTAAATACAACAGTTTGAATTTTAAGCAACCAGCATTTGCAAGGAAATGAAATGCAATCTAAAGACCAGGCCTTTTTCAAAGGAGTTATTTGCAGAATAATAAGGCTTACTGGGAACTGCAATGTGCTCTGGGAAAACCTGCAAACAGTAACAAAATTCGCTGAATGGAATGTTCATTATTTGCTCAGCTCTAGTCACTACCTTTCAAAGTCTGCTACACAAGGGAAGCACTGTTTAGTGTCCAATAACATTAGATAAACCACACACCTTCAGTTTGAGGTACACTTCACAGACAAGCACAGGATTCAGGTTTGTGTGTCAGGTACCCTTCAGAGTTACGTGTTCCAGTTTTGTATCTTCTGTGACAAAGAGGACCATGATTAATGCAATATCTTCCACAATCTGACCGCTCAAAAGAGATGGAAAAAACTAAGTAATTTCCTGGCTCAATGGAATTTTTATTAATTCCCATCCTATCGCTCTTTATTTTCTGATCAAACTGAGCATTTTAAGATCAGTTTTCCAAACTATTGCTATTAGAGAGCTGCTCCAGAATTCAACTCCTCTAATGAAGAGAAGTTACCTTCCAACTTTCTTTTTCCTTTTTTTTTTTTTCCAGGAGTCATTTGTATCCATTTGTTCTTATTCCAGTGCTGTCCTTCAGTTTGGCTTACACTTTTTTTGCCGTCCTTAACTTGTTGATGCATTTACACTTTGCTGTGCAGGGCTGAGCACAGTCAGATCCAAAGACTTCAAATTAGCAAAGCATTCAAATCTGCATTTACTTTCAATGTGTGTGGAGAGACTTGTCTAAGTTAGAATTTAAGTACGTATGGCTTTATACAGGTAAAGTGAAATCTGTTTTTCGGGCAAATTATTAATCTGACAGTCGTGCCTTTTCAAACATCTGTTTAATCCACATTGCAAACTGATGTAAATACCCACACAGGTACAAGGAGAAATAATTTACAAAGTGAGGTTTTATTTTATGGATGTTTTTTCTAATTTTATGCTTTTGTGCTGAATTTTCCCATTTACAGGTTAACACCAGTTATTTGACTAAAGGATCATCTCCATCAACGCAAAGGAGCACAGAGGAATAGTGACAGGCACAGAGTGATTCCAACTAACCCCACCAGAGACATGAGCCCCTGCCTGACCTGGTCCCTCCCAGTGCAGTTGCAAAGGAGCCTTAGCGTGGGGCGTTGTGAGAACACCTTCCAGACTGGCAAGGCCACTGCCTCTACAGGGTTGTGGGATGAAGGGAAACAAGATTTGAGGGTTGCACAAGACTTACTAAAGATGTCCAATGGAGAAACCAAAGGTGGGGACAGGAAGGTATCAAGGTAAACAAATGTGGGACAAAAAAGAGGCTGTAGTCTGTAAACAGTCCATATGTGGGTGGCCCTGACTCACACCTGATGCACACAGTGTGTCCTCTCTTCTCATTTAACTCGATTTCCAGATATTTTCTTGGGTGAGGGGCCCTTTACTCTGCCTGTGTATGTGTATATGGGGCTCTGAGTGACAGCAAATGGAGTGAGACCCAGTGTCAAAGGGGTCCATGTGTCATCATGCCAGCTGCTAGAGTGACATGCACATGATGTGGGTGTGTATGTCAGTGGGTGATCAGAAGCAAACATCAAGCTGGATTAGCAAATAGGACATTAGGCACTTAGGAAAAGTATCAAGGTGGCCATAAGTCTGATACAGGAGGGAACCAACGTGCTGTGAGTTAGCTCCTGGAGGGAATAGGGTGTCCCAGCCAATGTCTGGGGTCACAATCATAGGTCTAGACCAGCTCCAGGAGAGACCCGTTGCATGAGAGTGTGTGTGTCTCTGCGTGTGTGTGGCTTCTACCAGCAGCTGGAGTAGAGTTGTGGTCTCAGGGGCTCCCATCTGCAGGTGTCAGCACCTGGGGAAACTGGGATCTAGGGTCAGCTACTGGACAGTGTCTGATCCCAGTTGCTGGGGGCGTCCACACTGCACATACGTAAATATGTTTTTCCCCTAACAGACCTTCAACCTGATGAGCTGGAGGATGAGGCTCTTTACTCCGATTGTGTTTGTAAGTGCTCTTTTCTTTCTCTGTTGATGAGTGTGACCAGGCATATGTGTATGTATAAACGTATTGAATATATGTGTATACGTGTGCCTGTATGGGAGACATGTTTAGCCTTGCTCCTGGCTGGACCTGGGAATGGAGCCGCAGCAGCCTCATCTCTATCAAGCTACCACATTAAGAACTTCGTAATTTCTTCAACAGGTCTTTGATTTGCCTTCAAAAAATATGCAAAATAATCAAAACAACAAAGGCATTTTTCAGTTATGAGTTGGGGAAAAAATACATGAGGTCTTCATGGCCTAAGGAAGGCATTAAAGAAAGGCAAATTGTTTTTTGTTTGAGATATTTGCTTTGACATTCAAAAAAAAAAAAGTTAGTTAAATCGACCCATCCAACACTATGTGTTCAAAAGCCCAACAAACCCAGAACTATCCTCTGAGGAGTGCTACATATGTGTATGCATATGACCAGAGAGGCTAAAATAAATTTACACAGGTTTGTACACACATGTATCTGATGGATACTGGGAAAAGCAGGAGTGAACATTCTTGCAGTGCATGACCCTGATTATGTGCAGTGCTGGACATCGGGGAAATTACAGCCTCTACAGCCCCTTGAGCAAATCTGCACCTACAGGAACCAATTCACTCCTGACCCACCTGAGCTTCTAAAGGTTTGGCTTGGTAAAAACAGCAGCGTTTGTTCCATATGTGGCACTTGACTACAGTGACAAGATCGTACTGAGGCCGTTAGGCACTCACCAGGTTCCCGCGCATTAAACATGCACACAGCATGTGCGAGGAAGCTCCGTGTCTATTGCAATTTTGTAGTGTCAAAAGTTGTCAGGTATCAAATAGGGGATAATATGGGAAAAGCATTAGTAATGGTGCCATCTTGTGTTTGACATCTGAAAATGCTGTATAACCTTTTCTTGTAATAATCCATTCATAACCAACTTTATGAAGATAGAGAGCACGAGGGATTGGGGCCTGGGTTTAAACTGATGGAGAAGAAATCAGGGTTTGAGCCTTTATCCTGCAAATCAGTTTGTGTTTAAACATATGGAATTGTGTTTTAAATGAAAGATTAGGATGAAAATTCTGAAAGAAATAAAGTAGCAATGATTTTCTCTATCTTGTGTGTATTTTAAAGAGTGCACAGCATTCCAAATCTAAACCCTGTAGAGATCTTACTGCAAGGGATTGATGTAAAATTTTCAAAAGAGAAAACCAAGTAAAAATCTTAGGAACACCCAGAAGGGCCTGCAAATCGTACAAATGATTCTCACCTATTTTCTCATACCTAAAGCAACATAAAAAGACCAGAAAAATACAAAAAATAAAACTAACTAGTCAGCACCGGGGCCATCTCCCTGTGAGCACACAGGAAGTCACAAACAGTCCTGGTTTTAGTGAAGGTGTTTTCTTCTCACGATTAGGCTTACGAGATGTAAACTGTGCAAAGAACTGTAAAAACATCTCAACATTCAGATAAACTCCATCATATATGCAATAACCCCAAAGATATTTCAAGATACACACGTCACCCAGAATACTGAGAGATCTGGCCAAAGAAAAGTACATTTTTGGAGGTTTTACGTTTTCAACAATTTTTATCTAATGGCAAACAGTCCTGATGTGAAATATTTTGCGTTTGAACATCTATTTCATAATTTGTACTTATCTTGGGCATGCAAATACCAGCTTCAGAAGCTCAGAGCATATGTACAGCTTGATCCTAAATATGAACTTAACCTGATTTTAGTGGAAAAAGCTTGAGGTTCATTTTACTTAGATGTCTATGATTGAATGCAATATTTCAGTCATATCGAGTAATTAGCTGCATCATGTGACAGATAAATCTGTAGCAGCTATTGAGAAAAAAAAAAACCCCACCCAAATCAGCTTTACTTAAGACTTTAAAAATAAATAATTACTTGCTGAAGTTTATAATGACATGAATTTGTTGCATACTATATGCTTATGGATTCGGGGAAAGAAAGAACAGTTTATATAGCATGTTTTTTATGTTAGCTGTTGATGTTTGAATTTCAAATCTCTGGATGCAAAATGTTTTACCACAACTGCTGAGCTGCAGTGTATCCTAAAGGAGGCTTTCAGTGTGGCAATAAGCAGAGCACGTTGTCCTTGATTTGACCATATACTCTGCTGGGCAGAGTTCAATAGGACTTGGCTGGGCAGTATTCTCATTTTGCGTGGAGTAAAATGTGACGTCCTTCAAACCACAGGCTTTAATTTAGCTCTTTTCTCATGTTGCTAGTGTAACCCTGCCATCAACCTTTTATTTAAACACGCATTATAAAACCAATCCATATTTCTATTAATATTAATAAGAATGTGATTGCAACAGCTATGAAATAATCTACAGAAGTTGGTTTCAGTGACAGCAGCCTCGATCAACTGTTTTTCCATCACTCTCACAAATGCTTCTGGGTATTTTTCCGTAATGCTCTCAGGGCATGGGGGAAAAACTGTCTTGCAAGTGATTAACCTGATATTTTCCCTTTTTCTAAAGATGTCATAACATCTACATATCACTTCATCATGGCAGTGGGTAGGAAACTGATGCGTTTCACTCCAACACTTAGCAAAATTTTTACTTCTTTTTCCCAAAGCCCTTCACCCCAGTTTGTCCCAGCACTCACTTGGGCCCAGCTCTACAGATTTCTTTAGTCCCTTTTTCTGCCCATAGTGGGATTGCCTTTGCACTGTGATATTCTCTACAATGTTAACACTCTCAGTAAAAAGTGCAAATTAAAAAGGAACAGTTTGAGACACGGTTTATTTTCATGGTCTTCTTTTTTTTTTTTCATTTTTTTTTTTTCTTTTCCTTTTTTTGTTTGTTTTTGTTTTGAGAGGGTTTTGTTTCACTCCAACACTTAGCAAAATTTTTACTTCTTTTTCCCAAAGCCCTTCACCCCAGTTTGTCCCAGCACTCACTTGGGCCCAGCTCTACAGATTTCTTTAGTCCCTTTTTCTGCCCATAGTGGGATTGCCTTTGCACTGTGATATTCTCTACAATGTTAACACTCTCAGTAAAAAGTGCAAATTAAAAAGGAACAGTTTGAGACACGGTTTATTTTCATGGTCTTCTTTTTTTTTTTTTCATTTCTTTTCTTTCTTTTCCTTTTTTTGTTTGTTTTTGTTTTGAGAGGGTTTTGTTTTCTTCAAACTCTACCACAGATCTGAACCTTCAGCAGCTTTATGGATACTCGTCTTGGATTTTTTGTCTACTGCCAGTTCTACTCTTTAACAGTTACCTTTCTTATTTATCTGCATCTTAGATTGATTTAGACAAGTTCACCCACACCTAGTAGAATATACTAGTACCTAGAAGAATATATTCAAGGGATCTGTGCATATTTATAACCTATTTCCAGACCAGTCACACAAAACAAAGTGGTCATATTTTTATGCAACTAAGTTACGTTCTGGTTTTGCAGCTGCAATTCACTTTTTATCAGGCTATAAATGAAAAACACATTTGGGGATAGACTTGATTTTATGAGTTATGGTTTAAAACAGTGGTTATTATGAATATTTTGTACAACACATTTTGTGTGGGGAAATTGAAGCTCACATTACTTTCAATAAATTATAAAAAAGATCTTTAAGATACTTTCTTGAGAAAAAAAAAAGTGAGAAAAAACCCAACAACCTATGCTGTGCCAGGAAGTAGAAAGATCACTTCAGTGTTATGGCTTGATGGAAATTTTTAACTAACTGCTAACATTTATGAAATACTGAGTGGAGCATCTGTTTACTGACCTGAAAATTAAATGAAAGAGCTATAGACAGTGCCACAAAGTATTTAAAAGAATCTGGCAGAAGGGAAAAAAAAAACCCAAACCTAACCAACCAAAAAAACCCCCAAAGAAGCAACACCAATGAACCTCTTCTGGTCTTTAGAGTACAAGGAATACTGAGGTAGCTGGAGGGGGGTGGGAGTGGGAGGCTATGAAATGGCAAATCTAGGCTTACTGATCTCTGTTACAGATTGTGACCTGGAGGATGGCACTTAGATTCAGAGAGTCAAAAAGTAATGAAAATTCTGTACTACTTGGTGCTTCAAGACCTGTATGATTTCAGTGGGTGTGACATCTTTAGAAATTATAGGTGTTTGGAAGCCTGTAGCCCTTCAGTAGTTCCCCAGCACCTCTAAGGCACAGCAGAGCTATATAAAGACATTCAAGACTCGGGTGATTCTTCCTGCTAAAACACACCTCAACATAGATGTAAATATTTTTGTAAAGATAAAAAAGAATGACCTAGAAGGTTTAGGCTTTTTAAGTTGTCTTGCAAAATTCAGTCAAGGAGAAAGAACTTAAAAATCAATCTATGAGTGTGGATATGCATGTGAAAAGATGTTTTCACATCTTCAACAACTGGACATCAAAACATTCCCCAGGAGGACTGATATGTGTCTACATGTTTGTGGTGTAGCCCAAGGATTGAGAAGGTTTAGGAGAAATTATGCTCTTACCAACCTCTGTACTTCACTGTAGCCCCAAAAGTCTGCATTTTCTGTCCTAGCTTCGTTGAGCTGAATCTCCAACTCAGCATCATTGCAATTGATAGACACTACAAAACCAGCTCTTTTCATTAACATTAGCCATCATTTCCTAAAAACAGAAGAAATTGCCAGCACACACAGTGATCAGCTAAGGAAATGCATTAGCAGAAATTCTGCTCTGCAGATTTTTTAAATGCCTGTATTTCTGTTCTATTTAAGCCCCAGGTGGGACATTAATCGTCATGACTGGGCTAAAACCCAAACCTATGAATTTTACAATAGCAGAAGAAATAACATGATTGTTCTTTATGTGATCAAAGTCAGTTAGAGAGAGGAATCAAGACGTCAGCTCAAGGATGGGGAGTTTTCATCAGAGAAACACGGGGAAGACTGAACAGAAGAAAATGGAGGCATGTACAGGAGCGGTAAAGTATCTTGGTTCTCAAAGTCTTCTGCTTTTAAAGAATAAATCCTGGCAAACCTCTGCCACTGAACTATTGGCGGATGCAAGCTCTCAACGTGATAAAACCTTTTAAAGTAACAGCCTGCTGACTCACGGCTACATTGCATCAAAGGGATCTAAATATTTTATGAAGCATAAAATGAGCAATGAACTGTGTAGCATTTCAACACTTGCTTACAATTCATGCAATTACAAACTAAAGCACAGCAAATCTTTAAAAAGGGAGAGAGAGGGAGGGAGAGAAAGAAGAAACACCCTAAAACCCAGTACCGCTGGCTAATGGGTTTTACAAAGAATTCTGATGCAGTCGATAGAGAAGCAAACCCTAAAGGGTAAAATTTTGCATGGTGGCAGAAAAACCTCATGTCAGAACAACAGCACAAAACAAAAGAAAACAAATTTACTAGTTTAGAGCAGTTTTTGCAGCATCACACTGCAATTCCCTCAAGTCTTAGGGCATTGTATGACAGGGATTCCACCAGCAACTCCTGTGATGATTTGGTTCAATGACCACAACAGGATCCCTTGGGCAACAAATCTATGCCATAAGCCATAAAGCTTCATGGTTCTCTCTTTGATCCCCATCGCTATGGAGGCTGAGACAACTACAAGTAGTGATCAATACAATAAATTTGGTCCAAGCAGCACTTCAAAAATTAGGTTTTTATCTTAGTCTGTTTGAGAAAAATACCGAAGCGTGATTTTGGATCTGGTTTTCTCTTCTGATGATTCTGATGGATTTGTTTGTGTCAGTAAGTGAATTAATAAAACTGCTCTATGTCTGACATTTCTAATAGAGTCCCAAATTCTTATTTTTCTTTGTGTGTTTCAGCCAAATATTCCTCTAATCTCTGCAGCTCCGTGGCAAATTCGGATCCTATCATCCACCTGAGTCTCAATTACCAGCTCTGTTGCAATTAGCCACAATTCTCTAGTTAAAATCACACCAAATGACTTCATAGAGTACCATCTGCATAAATCTCATCCTAGTAAAGACCTTTTTCCTAGCTATGCTTTTTGACATCGTCTGCAGAACTTGATTATAAATTAAAAAATCCTTGACTTAGAAACTTAGATTTCTTTAACTTGAGAAGGGGTATTGCCAAAATTGCCTTCTTTGAGTTTAGACTAAATACTCACAATGCACCAACATTACTCAACAGACAGTGGTTGTGTCTCAAGGAGGTGATTCTTACCAGGCCTTGTGTCAATCTTGCTACAGAAGATCCCAAGAGGCATCCCAGCACAAGGGAGGTGCTGGATGCAGCCCACTGTGATCCAGGAATGCTCAAAGGGTTTAATCTTGGATCGCTGTTTACAGTATCCAAGAAAATTGTCTTTTGACAGGTATTTTTCCACTTTAGCCTAACTCAAGCAATGCACTTTTTCAGTTTGTACGTGTCCAGAACTTGTTAGATTTTAAGGTTCTCGCATTTTTCTGCTGCTGGTGCGTGTCTAGAACTGGCTGGATCTTGAAACCTGGCATGCCTTCTTTGGGCCACGTCCAAGTACGGTGTATCAGATTATAAGAAGGTTCAGGACAACTGGGAGAGGAGTAGGAAACAGCTGTGCTGAGGGAGTGTCTCAATGCTCTGGTTCACTGCAGGAGGGAATTGTCATTCTTGTCCCTGGAGAATTGGAAAGGCAAGAGCCAAAATTGTTAAGGGGGGACCTTAGAGCTCTGATACACTACTTTCACAACCTGCATTTGGCTTTTACAATGTACTCCTGTGTGGCCCAGAGAAGCGAGTTACACCCTGTATTGAGCAGCCCATGAGAGGAGGGGGATCGCACCACCGCAGAGAGAAAGAAGGTTCCTCATCTTCTTTTCTCCAGCCTGATCAACCCACCTCTCAGTCTCTTCTCCCATAGCCTGATCAGCTTGGTGGCCCTTTGTTGGACTGTGTCCAATATACTGTCTGTCTTGTACTGTAGAGCCCACAAGTGAGGAAAATACTGGAGATGAAGAGTAAGAAGGGCTGAATGGAAGGAACTGCAAGAAAGAATGGCTACCAACCAAAGAATCACAAAACGAGACAAAAACAAATGGACTTTAAAAAAGAAGGAAGCATGAAGCTTTAGTTCTTCTACAGTTGTAGGAAACCACAACTTCCTCTTACAGGCAACACAGAATGAAATTTCTGACCAGCAACACAAACATAATAACAAATAAATAGACAAATTAAAAAGTCAGCATTTACATCCAATGCTGTGACAGTGGGACATCTAGGAAAGAAGAATGAATGTACAACAAGAACCACTGCAAGGGTTCAATTCCCAACTCCCACTGCTACAGTTGGCAACAACAGACTTTTCCTGGTTATGCTTACTTGCAGGGCAGAGTCCATCTGGCTGCAGAAATCCCATTGCAGCCAATGTTGACAATGAAGCTCTGTTGACTTCAGAAGACCAGTGTGGCTGTAGGTGAGTGAGGTGTCTCTCAGACTTCCTCCTCACTTGGTGTGTTGGAGCTGCAGTATGATGAACTAGCCCATCCTTTACAATATTTTCAGATTACTGATTTGCTTTGCAGTTGTGTACAGACATGCACTGTGCACAGCCAGTGATGGGGATATGAATTATTCCCCGAGGAAAAATATACTTCATTTTATTTTATTTTTTTTCTTCATACTTTGGGTTTCAGTACAAACAAAACAGATGTGAACCAGTTAGGTCTGTAGCAGGTTAAAAGGCTGCACTCTACTGTTCATAAAGGATACTGCACAACAGTTTTAAAATAAATCTATTCTTGAATGCTTCCTTTCTTTATGCAACTAAATTTGCATATCCTGCAGCTGAAAAAGGCATAATTAGTAATTTGTGATTAATTTAAGCAGGAGCAGCTATAAAAATCTTAGGTATTTACATAGTTCTCATAAATTAGAGTCACAAACTGTAATTTGTTAAATTGAAATTCTGCTAAAAGCTTGCGTTTACATAGATGTTCAGATGTTAAAGTGTTGACATGCATTTTAAAATCAACACTGCTGGTATATTCATTATTCATGCCAATGAGCTGGAAGGTTTATTTGGGAAGTTATTTGGACAGTAAAATATGATGGTCAGTAAGAAACTGCAAATGTAGCTGCTCTCATTCAATGAAAACATGCACCTTCTTTATTAATAGTTGAACATTTGCTTCAGAAGATCTGCATACATGATCACTGCCAAAACCGAAACTTGCACTGATTGATGCGCTATAATATCTTGAGCTAACCCCATAGTTCTGCTTTATATTCACAATTTATAAGAAAATATATCAGGAAATGGGCTGCACAAACCTGTCCCGACAAGTCAAGCCTTGGCACATGATGAAATTTTGCATATGAAGACAGTAAACAAGGTGTTCACTTCAAGAATGGAACATGAAAAAATGTAAAAAAGTCAAAACTGTCTCATTTTAAGATCTGTGACAGTGCATCTGAATTCAAAATGGAAAGGTCATGTTAAGGTCTGGGAAAGCTGTTTTCTATAATGTTGCAGTCATCAGTGGCACTAATGCAAATAGTGAGATGGTTAATGGACTGCAAGAGAAACATCAATGCCAGGTCACCCATTAGCTGACACAAGCCAGCATGGATCTTCAGAGACATAGCCAGCTTTATGTTTTCTAAGAATCCGTCATCTAATGTACGGAAAAAAACCATAGATTTTACTTCCTAGCACAGAAGAAACAATGTTTTAGCATTTTTAAATACTAGTATAAAGAGTCTCCCGGGGAGATCGGTGATTTTTTTTCCAAATAACATCCTTTGAAACCAGATATGACTAACTCATGACTAGGCAGCTATGCGTATAAACATTTGTATACCTATAGAGAAGTAAGATACTATAGAATTTCTTTGTAAAAGGTCAACATGGTTCTGTAACAGGGGAAATGTATAAAATAGTTTTGAGATATGCCTGCTGTATAGATCTGCTGACTGCAGGAGAAGAGGGAAAAATAAAATGCCCGGTCAATGCTTAGTGATGGTGTCAGGTGGGATGTTCTCCTGACCATCTTCAGAAATCTCTAGAAAAACACTTTTTTTCTGGCACTGCTATTTCTCCACACACAACTAAGTGAGGCAACATCTGTTTTCTAGACCCAGCAGAGGATTTGAACAAAGCTGCCCAGATTCATCTCACATGGCCTGGAGTGCTGACACTAGGAACAGTGTTGCTCTTAATGCAGTGAAAGGGAAGGAGAGA
>NW_010408601.1:54791-57824 GCF_000710305.1 Buceros rhinoceros silvestris | reverse complement strand
GAAAGAGAGACCACTCCAGGTCTAGGTAAGCTCACAGGTGGGCTGAAACTCTCTCTGAAGACATCTGGCTCCCTTTTCTCTCTCTCTCACTTGCAGACCATCAGCTCTTTCCCCATCCAAGTGCCTAAAGATTGATGAGGTGGATCAACACTATTGTACTTCAAAGCAAAAGAAGTATGAACTCTTGCTCAAACCTTCTTTTCATACTTTTCACCCCCTTTGATCTTGTTTCTTGTTGAAAATCTGCATATGTACAACTCCATATACTCTAGTCTTTTACCCATGGAGATACTTTACAAATTTATATCTATCTTTCATTTTATTGGATTGCCCAACTCAAGCTTGAGGACATTCTGCTAACATTGCACACATGTCCATGTCTATATCCACAGGCAATCTTCTAGTAGGACAATCTTCTCTCTCTTGGGTTCCATTTCTGCCCAACAATTATCAGAGTCTTTGTAACCCCTCGTAGCTGCACAATAATCTATCCCTTGTTAAGTCAGATTCTTAGTGAACACAATATGAGTCTGTGCCTGCCTCTATCCCAAAAAGCACTGAGGCTGTTGTTTGCATGCAAGAATCCTACCAACATTGACTTGAATCTGACACTCTTTAGCACGAGATCACAGGTATGAGCTAAGGCAATGCCCTGGAAATCGGCTGTAGCAGTAAACTCCTAATGCGTCCAACAGTATGGAAGGATATCCTCTGTCCAGGCAGAGGTGATGTGCAGTCTAGTGCTTTGCACTGCAGTACTTCCAGGGTTAGGATGTCCATTTGTTTAACAGAGGTATGTGACAGCAGCCAAGCTGATGATTGCAGGTGTTGAGAATACGTCAGTGAAAGCAATAAAAGTCAATAGAATGAAAAAAATTTACATCAAATACACTTTTCAAAGTAATAATTGTCTATTTTTATTTTATTGAATTTGTAAAGTGTTACTTTTCCTTTCTTACTCTGTGGCATTTGAGATTTTGTCCCACAATCTAGCCTACTGTAAGCTCCTTAGGGAACAAAAAATTACATTATCAGTGCTTAATTTTCATGCCCAGCTTGCCACAGCCACTAGCTCTCCTTAGAAGTGAAGCTTATTTGTTATCGCAAATTTGTTATCAGCATGCTGCTGATCATACGATTAGAGGTGATGCATGCTTGTAGTTTCCCCATTACCAATAAAGCCCAGCTCCAATGTGTTTAACTGTTCAAATCTTCACATCAAATGCCAAGCACCCAGGAGTTTCCACAGAAGTCAGGGGAAACAGTACTCAGCAGTTTTGAAAACAGATTTTGAAAACAGAATAATCACATAATCTAATATTTTTCATCCTGTTGGTCCCATAAAACATGTTTAGATGCCTACATAAGCTTTTAGAGTCTTTCTTATAGACGGCTGTATCTTAAGAGTAAGTAACATTGTCTCTTGGTTTTTAGTATTGGCACTATTAAGTACTGTTACAACGTTCAAGGGGCGTATTGAATTTTTAATCTATATTTCTTGAGGTTGGCATTAGATTAATTGGTTTTTGCATCATTTGAGTTGTGAGTTTCACATAATCAAAACAGTATAAAGTTACCTCAGTTTTTTAATTTGTATCTTATTACTTACATACAGTGGTCAAAAACAGCTTGCCAGAGGTTAAATACTGTTTGTATAAGATGTCAGGAGTTTTGGAAACATCTGTTGCAATGAAAAGAACATAGAACATACAGTACAAGCGACAAAATCATTATTCAGTATGAGAAATTTGTAGTAGACCCATCAACATGGCTGAAACAGTCAACACTCAATGAGAGCTAAATAATACTTTCTTATTTTATTTTATTTATTTTATTTTATTTGCCCATATGTCATTGCATTGTAGTTATTGGTAAGTCACTGAAGTAGTCTTTCCAGGGAACCATCAAATGCCTGCGAGTGAGTACTCTGAGAAGGAGATGAGCCACAGTTCTGTCAGAAATGGTTTAGGCTGATGATCTATGTAGGAGAACAAGGTTGATGTAGAAAGCAATGGTCACCAGAAGTGCAGTCCTTCTTTCAATATATTTTAACAATGGGAAACAGCTGCTTGTGAATACCACGCTAACAGATGCAGTTGTGCCACATACTCCTCTATATATGAGATTCTTTGCTTCTCTACAGTGAAGAAAAAAGGCAGATGGTTTCAGAGAGAAATTTAGATTAATATTTTAATCCCCAGCTGGTACAAACTGGCACTTGCATTTGGAGCTAGTGGCAAGGATTAGCGTATAGGACCACACAGACGATTGCAAAAGTGCCTACAGAACATATTAATTGATATTCCCACCTGCTCTCAGTCCATTTCACATCACTCTGCTAATACCAGCTTTGCCTCTTGTCCCTGGCACAGATTATGTTGACAGCCTCAATTCATATTCTTCTGTCTCCAGTAGCTCTGACGAGCAAGCACAGGGTAAAATTGTACTGTTGAAATACAACGAGGATTCAGCTATGGAGAATGTGCCAGATGCAGATCAGTCACCAAGACCTGACTGTCTTGAGCAAACACACTTTGTGCAAAATATCATCTTAAGTCCACTCACGTAAATCTTAAATATCATCTTAAGTCCACACGTAAATAGAAAACTAGGCGAATTATTTATTTGTCCAGGCCTTTTCCTTATCCCTGTGTATAACCCAGCTGCAGATGAAGAGAAAAAACACCAGTTTTCAAAAAAGCTTAAATTCTGAAGTGTAGTACACACTGTCTAGTGTTCTCAAGACAATTTTAACACATTTTTAGATGCCTGAGGTTTCCAAAAGGTCCAATCCAGCAAGGGATTTCTGAGACTACCTTATCAAGAATTATTACCATCAGATCTTCCATAAAACAAGATGCATCTGTTTTCTCTCCAGCATGGCTCCTCTGCCCTCAGGCTGCTCAATCAGGGCACAAGAGGTGTAGGTTGAACAAGTCACAGCCTTCAGGCATTTAAAATTAATTTACAGGAGAATTCATGAATCAGCAAACCAGAGAATTGGCTTAGAAAAGGGAAGTTTCCACATCTTCC
>NW_010408601.1:43212-54658 GCF_000710305.1 Buceros rhinoceros silvestris | reverse complement strand
TCAGGCTCCTAAGCAGAAGGGAATGAAGAATTCAAGTGGCCAGAAAAATAGAGGGAGAGGGACTCAGCAGCTGAATAGTTATAAAAGTCTTTTGAGATCAAGGAGCTTTGAGAGCCTGGTGCTGTTCATAGAACTGTTGAAATTATTTCTGTTAAACTGAAATCATCTGGGGAACAAAGAAGAGAGTATTGACTAACACACATCATCCACTGAGCCAGAAGAATTTTCTCCAACTTGCCAGCTAAAGTAGAATGCACACTACAAATAAATATCTGAGCTTTTGTGAGATTATCTGACTCAAATAAGTCTTTTTGGGCTATACCTGGTGAAATGCACTAAAAGTCTGGTGTCAGCATCTAAGGAAGACAAAGAAAATCACTTAAGCTTTTGTCTGGTTCAAGAAGTAAACCGAATTTTAGAAAAGTCTGCAGAATTCTTAAGGGTGGTGGAGGTTCATAGGAGTAGGTGCAACAGTTTTCAGAAAAAGGTGTATGCACCAACACCACTGCACTTAATCTATGCATCATACTTACAAGTCTAAATCCAGATCAAAACCCAATTGCTCCAGCAGGAGCCTTGGACCTTCACCAGAAACCCCCAGTAATGATTCAGTCTTCCCATTCAGGATGCAGTATCTTAAATACTGGCCACAGTAACCACATCTTTTCAGTGTGTTTGATTTTTTTAAAGTTAAATTTATTATTTTTTAAATAACAATGAAAAATAATCTTATCTGGTCTGTTCCTAGATCTAACTAATGCTGTCATCCCCCATGTGTAAATAGCCATTTTTCTAACATTGTCTGTGTAGTCAAAATTTTTTTTATCTCCAACCTCCAGCTCTGCACAGTTGTTCCTGCTCTTGGGAACATTAGAAAATCTCTCCCTAATTGGTCATATGTGATCTTTTAAAGGTCGTACCCATGATTCTTCTTATTCACTCGGGAGCAATTCTTTGAAAGGGCAGGACTGGGTGCAGATTTATAATCATGTTCCTGTATTGTTGCTGGATAGAAAAAAAGAAAAAAACACAAGCAATCTTATAGGGAAGTCAGCTGTCATAAGATTTCCAATCCATAAGACTCTTGTCTGAGTTCGAACAAGTTTTTCAGAAAATGACCCAAACCCCTAAATTTTTCTCCATGCTGTGAAACTTTGGACGTTTATGTCTAGGCACATGAATTCACCTTCATAAAAGTGATATTACCTCCCAGAGCTGACTTCTTCTCTGTCAGTCAGGAAGTCCTTTTAATAATATTTGAAAATACTAAAGGGCATTTATTTATCCTTTGAAAGAAGTAATTTAGGTCTCAGCAGGTAATTTGCATATGTCACTAGTTTAACTAAGCAAGGATTAGCAAATTAAAATGTAATTAGGGGGGGTTTTTGCATAATTTGTCAAAATTATATGCTTTGTGTGAATGACAGGTGGGTGGTAAAGCTTTTAGCACGAAGTGTGTTCCAGAAAGTTTCTCTGACTTCACAGGGACTTCAGTGGAAAAGTGACTATTTTATCATTTCATTTTAGTGGATACAGTTCAATCACAAACTCCAGGTTAATACAGAGAATTAGACAGTGGTTTACAATGTTTGTCAAAACTGTAAGACAATTTAGTCTTCTTTCTCATAAACTCCAGGAGCACTTTAGGATCCTACCCAGAAAAGCTTAAAGTCTCATCAGGCTAGACAGCTTGTCAGGTAAACAACAAAAGAAATGCAATTACCATTTCACTACCGGAAAACCATAGCCCAAAGGGATTATGTGACTTGTTCAGAGTCATGTAACAAAAAACAAGAGACAGAACTGAATTTTCTTTGTCCCAGAGCAGCTCCTCGCTGCAGTCAGGATCTTCAAACCCGCCTCAGACTGGTTTTCTCCCAATCACTGCTACATGTTCAGGCTCATGCCACATACAAAACTGTGCAAAGAGGAGATTTGGGCCATGTAACCTGAACAAGCGTGTGCAGTATTAATGCGATACAAGTTTGTATATGAATCTCATGGAATGTCAAAATAATGGAGCATCAGAGAAATAATTTGGCAAAGCTTATGTGAATTGTCTGTATTTGTTTACCCTTTATAGAAACTGTTTTGTCTCATAGATGTTTGTTTTCTATCTAATATGCTAGCATGAGATATTGTACATAGGTGTAACTGTGACACTGGCCAAAGGAGAAGACTCCTCACTCCTATTAGTCACACTGTTCATAGAGAATTTCCTACATTGTATAACAACATAATGCAGGGTACTTCTGCACAGGCATCTTAAATTTGACTAATGAACTACCACACCAGTGAACTTGCAGCATTAACAGCACCTGCTCCTTAGTCAGCTGAGCCACCTGAAAATGAAAGTGTGCTTGATATTAGAGTTCTTAAAGCATCAGAAGGGGAATGCATTGTAAAGTGGTCCAGGAAGGTTTCCTTAACTCAGTCTTTACTACCCTCTAAAGTTTTTATTATTCAAAGTAGGGGATCTACTTAATGCTTGCATGGCATCATCTTGAGAGCACAGGGAAGAACCCCTGTTGTCTTTGCAGAAGGAAAGAATACATGGAAAATAATCTTGGGCTCATGAGCTGATTCAAAATGTATCTGGGGTTAATGGAGCTTGCACTGATTTTAGTGGATTAGACTGTGTCTTGTGATGAAAGGAGCAAGGGACTGCTCTAAAGAAATGTTACAGATTTCTGCACAGGGAGAAGTACAAGAATAATGTTGCTGGCTCATTTTCTTGCTTTGCCTCTATCATGTCTCCTCTAGGAAGGGATGTTGCATTAATTCAACTGAACCTCTGCCAATAACACAGCTGATGCAGAAACGGAAAAAAAGTTTGCATGTTTTTCACTGGCTAGCAACCACAAGGGATGTCCAGAGAGCTACCTGTCTACCTAGATATGGAATTAAGAGGACACCAGCCACAGTTACAGTATGTTCAGAGTGTGATCCAGCCAGCAGTTGTAGGCTGGCAGGTATTCCTACTTGTTCTGAACTGATAAAAGTAAATTAATGGTCTTTTTTCAAAATACATTATATTATTTTATTACCTGAGCTAATCCCCCTTTGACACTAAGCATCAGTACAGAGTAAATAGATTAGACTCATACATAGATTTTGGCTGATCAAGGTACAGGGAGGTTTCAAGAAGTTTTTACAGTGTGGGTGTACGGTGAAATGAAAATGCCTTATGTATGACTAGAAATAAGAGTTGGATTTACACAGCCTAGAAGCAGGAGACATATCTCCTAAAATAGCTAAAATTGCAAAGGGTTCCACTGAGGCTTGAAGGATGACAGAGTGCTATTATAAATAAGCTGTTGTCTGCTCAGCTTTGGATGACAAATTCAGGTGCTACAACTCTTTGTCTTTCGCAATATATCATTTTCTTAAAGCATGCAGTGGTTTAGGCAAAACTCTGCTCAGGAGCTAAAAATTCACAGAAGGACAATTAGCAGAAGCAGGATGATTCTATCTGACAGTTCTATGATAATACAAACCCTGTTGAATTGCCCAAAATAATAGTGGCAAGTAAAGCAGAGCCGTAGTATATGTTTGTTTGGACTTTTGTCTATAATTTAAAGGATAAGTTACATCTCCTGCTGTGTGATAACACAATTAATTATATTTTCCCACAGGTGGCTATTTTTATTGTTGGCAAGGAATAAAGAAATTCTGATTGGAGAAGGAATACCATTTTTTTTTTTAAGAAGAATACCAGAAACAGCTGCGCTGTGCAGCCAATATGGCTCCTTGTGCAAGAAATTGTAGTATTCTAGCAGGTCACCAGTTTTACTTAGATTAACATCAGCTACTTCTGCATCTGGTGGTTGATCTCCAGTGCAGCTTTATTGTTTATATCTAGTAACAACAACGAAATGGCTTGAAATTAATAAATTAAAATTTTAAAATATTCCCTTTAATTCTCCAAGAAGCTTCATCAGTTGTCTTCAGAATAACCACCTACACAAGATGCAGAGCTGTCAGAACATCCCAAATGCTTCCCACTCTGGAATAAAACACAGAAGCAGTCTCTCTTTTCCTGTCCCCTATGCTCACTAACTTTGCATACAAGAGACCAAGATTCTGCACACAGCTGCTGCACTCTAAATAAAACTCAGACGCTTTAAAGGAAAGGAACAGGTACACATCCCAGCCTGGCGGCTTGGGGCTGTCCTGATGGACAAACACACACCCCTGCAGCCTGGAGGGATGCTGCTCAGTTCAATGCTTTTAGCTTTACTTTATAGGTAACACACCCTTTCACGGGCACGCCCTCGTCATGGGGAAAGAGCTTGTGTGCTCTTGTGAAGTTGAGAGCTGTGCTGGTGGTGGCATATGCCTCCACTAGGGTCTCCCAAGCCTGACAGGTCTCAACTGAAGGGTCAAAATGTGTCCACGGGCAGGATGGGCTCACTAGCCTTCGGGCAACCATCCTAGGAGGACAACTCTAACTCCAAAGCCGGGCAGATGGAGCTCGTTTAGCCCTGTAAGGCATCCGTCTCAGAGAAGGATACTCTAACCAAACCTACGACCTGAGGACTTCACCGTTACCATCCAAGCTCACCAGGCCCTGGCAGATGAACCTCAGATGTAAATGGTGGAGCCAGTTCCGCGCACGCTGCACCTCACCTAAAAAATCCACTGCACAGGCCTGAAGGGTGTAATCACATTTGCAAGTTGCAGTAAGCGTGGGAAAAACCCTTCCCAAATTTTCGTTCACAAAGCCAAACCATGATGATAGGTAACACATGGCAGGTATAGACCTAGTACTTTGACTTTAAGCGACAGATTACTTATTGTCCTGTTTTGAGTCTTATTCTGAAGTTCTTGCTTCTCATGTACCACAACAGAAATCAGCATTTGTACAAGGATCACAAGGGGTCATGGTCCTTAGGGTTAGCTGGTCCTTTACTGCACCTAAATATCTGTTATAGAACTCTGGATTTGAGTGAATGATCACTCAGTAGTTCCTGTCCACCCAAAAGGGATACTGATTATTTTACCTCCCATGTCCATTTAGATACCATTTCCACGTCCACACTCAAACACGTGCTTGAAGTCCTCTTTCTCAAGGAAAGTTTTGACACAGTAAGTTTTCATTGTTTCTGTAATTTTTTTTTTGTTTGAGAACTTTAAAGTATAGAAAAGCAGGTAAATAGATACAAAGTTTTTATGAAGGGAAGGGAAGGGAAGGGAAGGGAAGGGAAGGGTGGAAACTGTTTTATATCCATATATCAGAAGGTATGCCTGAAACGAATGACAAAGGTCAGACAATCAAGGGAAGGGAAGGGAAGGGAAGGGAAGGGAAGGGAAGGGAAGGGAAGGGAAGGGAAGGGAAGGGAAGGGAAGGGAAGGGAAGGGAAGGGAAGGGAAGGGAAGGGAAGGGAAGGGAAGGGAAGGGAAGGGAAGGGAAGGGAAGGGAAGGGAAGGGAAGGGAAGGGAAGGGAAGGGAAGGGAAGGGAAGGGAAGGGAAGGGAAGGGTGGAAACTGTTTTATATCCATATATCAGAAGGTATGCCTGAAACGAATGACAAAGGTCAGACAATCCACAGTCATTGTACTATCAGTTTGTAAATACATTGGAAAGATAGAGTATCTTATATACATTGAGAAATGCAGACTTTTTGTTTTAAAAACTCAAACTTTATAGTCAAATCAGATATATAACTTGATTGAACAAGTATTAATACAGACAGCTTTTGGGACTGAAATCCCAAGAATATATAAAAATACTTCATTATTAGGACGAGAAATGGTAATAGATGGTAACAGACTGAAATGTTAGAGTTGCGAGGACAGGAAACACAATAAAAGAGAAGACTTCAATTATCCTCTGTAACTATGTAAATGTCACATCACTGTGTGATGGCAAAACTCCATCTTAGTTATAAGATGCTTCCTCATGTATCAGGTAGTTAAGAATATCAAAGGGGACAAGCAGCACTTGACTTGGTCAAAGGTAGAAAAAAAGGAGCTGTTTTAAAATAGTGTTATTAAAGAACATCTTTTTTAGAGTGTGCATAAGATGTTTAGAGTTAACAATCCTCATAAGCGAATCAAGAACCAAAATCTAACACAAGAGCTCTTCATTTCAAAAAAGGGTGACTAGTGCATAGGCTTGTTACAATGAAACTAAGAGCTAAAAGGCTTAAATGTTTGCAGGTGGTGTAGAGATTACGAAAGTCATTACAGGCATTCTAATCAAGTATACATGAGTCAGAAAGTTGTATGGCAATCAAAAAACTTCATAGAAACACCAGAAAAGAAAAAGAAAGAATGAAAATAAAAAGACAGTAAGATGGGACAAAAGAACGTAGGAGGCTATTAAAAATAAGACGTTGCTTAAGAAAACTATATTCATATTCAACCAAAGACACAAATATAAATGAAAAAAAAAAAAAAGACAGGCCAACTCTGAAAAATAAATTGCTAGAGGAATAAAAATTAATGTGGTTTGATAGGTTGGTTTTGTTGTTTGGTTTTTTCAAACATACCCAAAGCAGAAAGATTTTATGCTAGCCAGTAGAGCCAATATGCAATTAAGACATCAAAGAAACACAGGATGATTTCAAGTATAATACTGAGCAGAGCTAGAGGGTACCTATAAAATATGGTCAATACTGAGTAACAGGAAACAGAGAATATGCCAAAGGCACACATCTGTTACAATCCTCTGCAGTTCTCTGAAGGTATCAAGAAGCTTGGAGGCCAGCTTGGGCACAGCGATCATTAAATGGTAGCTTTCTGTTCTTGGGGAAGTAAGGCGGGGGGGTGGTCAGCAGAACTGCCCTTGGACTTCTGGAGGGCAGACTTTGGCCTGTTTAGGAGACTGGTTGACAGAATCCCTTGGGAGGCAGCCCTGAAGAGCAAAGGATTCCAGGAAGGCTGGACACTCTTTAAGAAGGAAATATTTAAGGTGCAGGAACAAGGGCTTTTTAGGAGAGTCTCTTGGGAGGCAGCCCTGAGGGGCAAAGGAGCACACGAAGGCTGCACATTCTTCAAGAGGGAAACTTTAAGGTGCAGGAACAAGCCACCCTGCCATAAGATGAGCTGGTGAGGAATAAGACCTGCCTGGCTAAACAAAGAGTCTTGGCTGGAACTCAGGAAGAAAAGGAGTCTCTGGCCTGTGGAAGAAAGGGCAGTCCACTCAGAAAGACTATAAGGATTTTGCTAGGCTGTGCAGGGAGAAAATTAGAAAGCCCGACTAGAACTTAATCTGGCCACTGTCATAAAAGACAATAAAAATTATTTCTAAAAATATATTAAAAGCAAAAGGAGGGCTAAAGGGACTCTCCATCCTTTGCTGAACGCAGGGAGAAACAGTGATGCAGAATGAGTAAAAGGCTGAGATACTGAATATCTTCAACATACACAATGTGGAGTACCGACTAACTATTACGGCTCAGGAAAGAGATCTTAAAATTACAGTCCCTAATTCCATGAAATGCCATTTCAGTGCTCAAGAGCAGTCAAACTCAAATCAAACACTGATAATTAACAAAGGATAGAGAACACAGCAGAAATCATCATGCTGCTGTGTATCCTCAGCAACTTGAATATTGTTTTGTCTGTGGTCCTTTCTTTCCAGGAAATGCAGATAAGGAATAGAAAATATTCAGAGGTGACAGAAATGATCAAAGCTATATAATGAGACCAGGCTGGTCCGACAGAGAGACGGTGGAGGGGACTGTGATAGTAGCCTGTGAAAAAAGAGTTGCATTAAAAAAAGTGAAAAGGCAGTGACCATTTGCTATAAATTCTTTTTTTACTACATGTCCATGTACATCAAATTAAATTACAAGAATGAAAACTGTAGAAGAAACAAAGGTAACAGCTTTTCCACACAGCTGGAGTTAAGGAGGGGAGTCTGTTGCTGCAGAACACTGTGGACTTAGAACATTCCTATCAATTTGGAGAACAATGTGAAAAATTAATGGAGAACAAAAAAAGACTAAAGTGCTGCTAAAAATAAAAGTGCCCTTCTTTGTCTTGCCCCAGAAGTCTGTAAGCTGCAGAATTCAGGTTGCAGGGAGGTTATAGTGGAGGAAGTATGCATGTGTGTTTACTCTGTTACTATATTTACTAATATAATAAATGCTATGGACAGTGCACTAGGTCTAAATGAACTATAGTTCGACTCAGAAAACCTGTTCTCACATAAAACTTTATTTCCTATTTCCTATTACTTTTTCCAAGGGATATGTAGGCCTCCTAAACCTATTAACAGAGACTTGTCTTTTACAGTTGTTTTTCCAGAAACTGAGCTATAATACAACGATTTGGTGTTAAAATACAAAGATCAATTTTGTCAATAGTAAGGATGATATATGAACAAAGGTGAAAAGTCAGATTGTTGTAAAAGACCTGTCTTTATAAATTTTTACAGGTGAAAAAGAAGCAGTGTCAATTCCCAGTTTCTAACTTTTCGCTGAAGCTGATCTAGAAATACTTTGACTTGCCTGCAGGACTTCTATACTATGTTAAATAACAGGCCTCATATCATGATGAGCTTAGCTTCATCTCTTCTTACTGTAGTCCAGGGCTTCTGAAAGAACACAGCCTAGAAGATCAGGTTAAAAGATAAGTTACCACAGATGTGGGTTCAGTTTTGCTTGGGCTGAGAGTGATTTGAAGAGGAATGCTGCGCTACCATGTGCGCTTGAGGAATTCTGTAGACACCATAAAGTTTGCTAGAGGTTTAATCATAGAGGTTAATATAACCTTCCTTGCTAGAAGTGTTTTTATACACCTTGCACTTCACATCATTGACTAACTCTATGATCAGAGGTTTCTGTTTGCTAGAACATTTCTTTACTGGCCCGACAAGTGACCACGTACTAAAGTGTTTTCCCCTGCTCCTGGTAGAGGGGATCGGATGGAGATAAATCTCTCTCTCCAGCTGCCAGAGACTGCTTTTAATTGCAGGTTGATGGAAATCTGTACGGAGCCCCCAGAAGTGACATGCACTTACGACTGACCCTTGTCACATATCAGGCAGCAGTGAGACATCACGATGTTCTTGCCATGAAGGTAACAATAGCAAAGAATTGAGTTATCAGCTCAGGAGGCAAAGAGTATTCATCAGATAAGCAAAAGAAGGGAGAAGATAAAAGGAAAGGAACCTGTATTCTGCTTACTGAAAATTGTGCTTCCTCCAGAGTGACAGCAATGTCTTTTCCTTTTAATTTTCCCATTTGAGTTTGATCACTACCCTGCAGATATCATTTCATGCTTCAGGTGTTTAAACAGACTGATTTTAAGGACATGGGGCATGCATCTTTTAGCACTCTGAGCAGCTTTTCACACCTCTGCTCTCTGTAGGCTTCAGGAAACATTGTTTTACATTCGAAGATGCTTTTGTTAAGTGGCCTAGAAGCAGGAATTCTGTCCCTTCATTTTAGCAAATTTAGACTTAAGCTGAAAATAAGGAAGCCTTGAGAAAGTAGTTTTCCATTTTAGAAATCTGTCAAATATTTCCTCCCTGATTAGTTAACACGAACAGCATGGAAAACTCACAACCAAAATGTGTATGTTAAAAGCCCTTTCATCAAACTACTTTTATGGAAGCAATTACCTCAGCAAAAGACAAGGAAAAAGCATTTTCAGGACAGATTCAAAAGGAACTAAGACACCTACACAGAAACAAAACAGAGTTGTACTAAATTTTCCCAGTATACAGAAGAATCCAAATAAATTTCAGTGGTAGTCATAACTAAAAATAATATATGCCATGGCAGTAATAATTATACACATAAAGAAGTAGTCCAGAGGAAATCTCAAGTGAGGGGAGAGAATCTGAGGTCAGAAAATGGCTGATACGTGGCAGGAGACTGAACAAGTGGTGCCTTAAACAGCACCTCTGAAGATGAGAGCCGTTCTGCAAGGCGTCGGTCCTTGAGTTTGCTGGACACACTGTTTATGTATGAATTCAATCTGCCAGAGGAAATATGGATCAACAAATTAAAAGTCAACAGCTACTAGTGGGAAAGAGAAGGTGTGAACAAGATTCAGTTTATTTTTTCAGCCTTAAATTTCTGTGCTCTTCTGCTTGGGACATTCACTCACATCAAACCTTCAAAATCAGCAAGTACTTCTGCTTTGGATTGCAGCTCTACATATGCAGAGCCTGATTTTCAGGCTTGTGGCCTCTGCCCTTGTCATTGATTTCACAGCCTCACCATATTATTGATCCAAATCTCAGTATTCCTCACAACTACTTACACTTCCTGAAGGATTGCTTAAGAGTCCGTTAATTGCCAGCTAAATTTTCTTTAACTGATTAGCACCACAGGGCTAGATAATCTGCAGGACAGCCAAAACGGTTCCTTGTACTCAGTAGGAACAACTATATAAAAACCTGCTTGAGAATTATATGCCACACCTATTCTTAAAATCACCAGTGAAGAAAGTTCCTCAGTGTTGTGGTAGTGGTATCCTTAGTTTAATATATCGCTTTATCTTTAAAATTCCTGTAAAAAAACAGTATTTTTCCCTCTTTTTCTCCTTTAGAACATAAAGAACAATTAATTACTCTCTACAACAGAAAGCTTACACTTCAGGAAAAAAGAAAAAGGAATACCATTCACTTCAGTGTTTCCCTTTAGGTTGTGTTTTCTGATTTGCTATTCATTGATGCTTTCCTCTGCCTTCTCTATTACTTGTTTACATCTGTGCTAAGGTATATTTCCCAACACTTGACATAGTATTCAAGTGCCAACTGAAGCAGAATAATTACTATAGACCTCTCTGACATCGCTATAATTTATTCTTAAATATAGTTCAGCTTATTTGCAAAGATATCTCATGTAATAAAAGCAGAGTAATCATCTCTGAGCTCCTGACATTTCTATTAACACATCCATACCTACAATTCACCTTTTTTGAAAGGGTATCACTTTAAATTAATCTGTAGCAATGCTTTAGCTTGGATGAGGAATTTTGAAGTCGATTTCCAGGCATTTCTGTTTATCAAGCTTTTTTCATCATCAGAGAGTTGTCTCAGAGTAGGCATACTGAATTCTTTTAGAATCAAACTCACTTGGAAGCTGTACCCAGGAGCACATGTGAGCACAAGATCTTCAGCTATACCTGGCTTTAAGATCACAGGAAGGACCAGTCTAGACATAACTTGAATTTAGTCCCTCCTGGAAACAATCTTTTGCATTGGTTTTGTGTTTTCAACATTTTTTTCTCTATAAGAAATACTTTATTCTGGGCTGCACTACTTACTCATATAAACGTAGCTATTTTGGCCTTGTTTCAGGCTTATAGACACATTTGTATCAGCATCCTCTCCAGCCTGAAAAAATTCTACATCAAAGCTCTTCTAGGGATCCAAGTTTAAGCATCTTAGTGTTACAGTGGAAGTTGGTGGCAGAATGGAGAAGTTAATACAAATAGCCCAAATCATAAGCCGCTAGCTCATTAGCAAAGGGGACTTTGTTGG
>NW_010408601.1:22827-43148 GCF_000710305.1 Buceros rhinoceros silvestris | reverse complement strand
AGGGGTCGTTGGGGTGGCGGGGGGCGGGGTAGGGAGTGGGCGGTGTTTTGTGTTTTTTTCTCCCACGGTGCTGTCAGATAAAATCAAGTAGACACACACCATATGATGACCTGCTATTGCAGGCAATATGCCTCAATGGACTCAGGTCTTTCCTATTGCCTTTATTGTATGCTTTCTCAGCGCTAAGAATTTCCACCCTCCACCACCGCTTCATTGACAGAATTGTTGAAACAATTAGAGACATTATTACAGAAAAGCAGTTTTTGGAATCATGGAATCCTTTTGGTTGGAAGAGACATTTAAAATCATCGAGTCCGACTGTTCACCCTGCATTCCCAAGGTGCCTAAACCATGTCCCTCAGCACCACATCTACACATCTTTTAATCACGTCCATGGTGATGGGGACTCCACCACTTCCCTAGGCAGCCTCTTCCCATGTTTCACAACCCTCTCTGTAAAGAAATTTTTCCTAATATCCGACATAAATCTCCCCTGGCACAACTTAAGCCTGTTTCCTCACATCCTATCATTTATTATATGGGAGAAGATACCAAGCCCCATCTCCTTCAACTGCCTTTCAGGCAGTTGTAGAAAGTGATGAAGTCACCCCTGAGTCTCCTTTTCTCCAGACTAAACAATGCCAGTTTCCTCGGCTGCCATTCAGTAACTTCAATAGACTTTTTGTATCAGGAGACCAAGATTCAGCACAAGTGTTATTTCAGCACAAGCGTCATTTCAAATAATATTTTAGTTGAGAATCTTCCTATACATGCTGCTGTTGTACTGGACAATCTTTCATTAGTCAAGTACAATTAGGCTATTGCAACAGTAATCTGATTTCACAATACAATATAAGCTGAAGGGAAAAAAACACATTAAGTGTTATTTGTCAAGAAGAATGATCTTTATTAGATCTGACCTTTCTCTAAACCAACACAATAAAAAGGTGAGTGTCATTTTTATACTTGCAAAGATTAATTTTGCTTACAGTAAGCAAAAGATGAGTCTCTCAGGGGGCTTAAAGTTCTCATCAGGAATAACAGAATCTCATTACCAAGAACACACTATGAAGCTCTTATGATTTGCCCCAATCAACTGTTAAAAGCATGTTCCTACTCAGAGTACTACCTTTCCAACCTCTGCTGCTACATAGTATGGTACTAGCGAATTGACCTTTTATAAAGACTTAAAGCACTGTGTAATTAACATTTTCTATGTACAGAGTTAAAAAGTGAAAGTGTGAGGTTAAATGTCAATATGTCCTTTGCAAGCATTTTATATATTACAGTTCTTGGCTTTCAGTTGTTAACGATACACTTTCTCTATCCATTTTGGTTTTCAAAAAAAAATTTGCAGATTTGTACTCCAGTGCACAACGTGGACCAATTTCACTCTGAGCAACCCCAATCAACAAAGAATAGCTCTGAAATTTAAAGCAATAAGCCATGTTGGAGATTATTTTATGATCCTGGACCAAAATCAATTGAAACGAATGGAAATGTATTGTACTTCAGGTTGCATGTTTCTCACATATCTCATTCTATACAGTTTCATTTTAACATCAAGGACAGCTCTGTGTAAGACTTCTAGAAGGTAATCAAAATCTTTTTTGTAAGACCAGTGGTTGATTTACACACCTCTGAATTAAAATGAAAACTCTAGAAATAGGCATGCGTAGATAGCGATTTCATCATGGTTGAGAAGCCTTATTAAAGGGCCAAGTGAGTATTGTTTTCCCTGTTTCTTAGTGATACTTGCAATTCAGAGAAGAGACTCTCCCATTTCTCACATCTGTTTTTTCCATTCACAATTCAAGATCTTTCACTGACTAAGATTTTTAGGGTGTGAATGGGTCTTCTCTCATGTTTATCTGAGCCCTCAAGGAACAAGTTGCAATGTATCAGACACTAAGAGTTGCTTCTTCTTGAGTACCACAGAGGCTGAATGCATTTCTCGATCGAATTAGATGCATAAATATCAGCCCCTAAATTGCATTCACCATTGTGTCTCAATGTCATATCAAATTAATAAACTCCTAGAATCCAGACTGTAATCTGCCTACATTGACATGCACTGTTTAATAGATAATTAATTCTAATTAAGACAATTAGGAAAGATCATGTTTCTAGGGCAATTTTGCATTTATTTTTTTAAACAGTATTGACTAATACATTTAAAGCCATTCTGAAATTCATACACAACTGGATGAGGTCTTTCATGATTTATGAAAGACACACTCTTATCAGCTGGTTCACCTCATGCGTCTTATGATATATACTAGTGATTTTCATTCTCATCTCACCAAAAAAAAAAAAACAACCCAAAAAACCACCAACACCCCCCCCCAAAAAAAAGGAAAAAACCAACATGTTGCAGAAATTGTAAGACCAGAGCCAAAAACAGTTCCCAACACACAAAAAAAAAAAAAAAAACCAAAAAACCACCAACACCCCCCCCCAAAAAAAGAAGGAAAAAACCAACATGTTGCAGAAATTGTAAGACCAGAGCCAAAAACAGTTCTTCATATGCATTAGGACAGCAATTTAAAGTGAATATATCACTACAGAGCAGTGATGTTACAAGGAAATATTTAAAGCCAGCTAGAAGACAGCAAGACATAGGCAAGAAAGTGAAGGCTAGACATTAAACTACTGAGTCCCCTTGACTCGAAAGAATAAAGTGGCCTCCTGAAAAATAGAAACAAAATAAAATAAAATAAAAGCAAACACATTTCTGAAACTGTTTGACAGGAAACCCTAAATTGCATGGAAATTGTGCTTCAAACATTGTCTAACTCATGATGCCACAACATATGAAAAGGCCAATTGCTTCAAAATCTATCCTTTCAAGTTTTCAGGGAAAAATGTCTTTTACTATAACCATCAGTGTAGAAGTGCTTTTGGGAAGGTTTACAATACCAGGACTCTCATACCTGTCTCCAGCACATGAATTGTGTCCAAACAGACAATTACAATGTATTAGGGAAAGAGTATTGTAAACTCTAACTAATACATTGCTTACAGGCTCCTGGAAGCTGCAGCAAATTACTCCTTAGTTTCAAGACTGGACTCTAGCACTATGTACAAAGCAGAATACAACTGCTACCTAGGAAGTATCCTAGGTATCCTAGGTAAAAACACTAGCTTATGCCCTTCTTTCTCTGTCTTTCCAATACGTGTCCCCCCAGTTTGCAGGTTACTACCTTATTCTGTCATCCAGTTTGACATATTTAATGGTTAGGTGAGTAATCTACATATTATCTGTGCATTTCTCTCTCTTCCATACAAATAATCATGGCAAAAGAGAGAGTTAAAGAACACTAAGGACATAGGTCGTCTGTAATAAAACATTTTAGGCCAAAATCTAGGGATATATTCCAGTGCTATGTGAAGGATCTCATGGTTATCTCAGTTGCATTACTATGAAACACTGAGTCTAATTAATAATTGGAGGATTCCTTTCCATTTTTGCCCGACTCCATTCCCCTGAGGTGTGACATTTACACTGAGTCTAATCTGATTCAGTCAGTAGTTCAATATCAGCCCCTCCTAAGCCAGGTGACAATGGTGAGGTTAGAAATTCTGAGGTAGAGAGCATCTGCTCTAACTTTCACAATAAAATGGCAGTGACCAGAAGAGACAGTTACATAAAAACAAAGAGTGCTCTTGTGGCCAAGAAGACTGCTGCAACTTTAGAGTCAAAATAAAGGAAGATTTTTTAATAGCAGCAGAAAGAAGTTTCTGAATATCTGGTAGTTTTGGGGTTGGGTTTGTTCTGTTTTGATGTAAGCAAGCTAAAAGTGCTTGTAATAAAGACAATTTAAAGACATTTTTAAAAGTCCAAATGAAACAAAAATCTTTTTCAAGCATTTCTATCTATTTCACTCAGAATCAACATATGAATATTATTTAACCTTGTAGCAGTTAAGAAAAGTGTATAAGCAGAAAGTGCTTATAAGCATATAACTTGTATACACAGGCATAGTACTTATAGTCACCCTAAGCTCAGACTGCAAAGCAGACTCAGATGCCCAACAAAGATGATAGTGTGGCCCATTTATATATTCCCAACTATGTACTGAAGATTTGAACCTTTGCGTAAGTTATCATCTCATAAACTCTTCCAACTGTTTACCCATGAAACAAACTTTGTTCTCAGAACCAGTTTGCTTTGGGATCACATTGCATCAACACAAAGGAATATTTTTATTTCTGTGCACCTGAAGGAAAACTGCTGTAGAATATTGCGTCTTATTCTCTTGAATAATCTAATGGAAAGCTTCAAGACCTTCTTTAGAATGTCATTAGTTCCTTATTTGAATATGAATTATAAATGACTAATAAATCTGTTGGAAGTTAACTTAAAAACCCAACTTGATATGAGTATCCCAGAAGAGAAACAAGAAAACCACATAGGGAAAATTTATACCAAACATTATCTCTGACAGAACAATTTTCTTCTCTACATGTGAAAATAAATTACAAAGGAAGTTAATTATCATTATTACCACTTTTCTTTCAGATTGGTAAGCTTAGTCAGAAAGAGATTATATAACAAAGATCCAAGCTGAAAAGTGGGGGAAAGAACCTGTATGTCTCTGAATACCTGCCCATTTGTTTTTAACTCAACCAACTATGAAATAAAAAAAAAAGATTTATGGCAATGGAAATGCAGCAATCAGCACATCACAACAAACATGTCAAAATATGTCCAAAGTAGCCACCATTGGTTAGAACTCTCCATTCTTCCTATATCTGAAGTGCCAGACACAGGAAGTTGACAGAGGAGGACATGAGGGCCAGTTTACAGTATTATACTTGGACCAGCAGATAATATTCAGCAGTGACATAAAAAGATCTGGTCTTGGAATAAAAAATTCCTAAGGTGTAAAATAAAATATATTACTTATTTTCTTTGGAATATATATAGCTTCCCTTTTTATTTCATTTGTAATGTGGAAAGCATTATTGATGAGGATTTTTAATCAGTTGCTGAACAACTCTAATTTCATCTGCACAACTGCATGCATATCTTAAAAGAGCAAAAGTTACATATAAAAGGACAGAAGAAACCTATTAACTTTATTCCTGCAGGTTCAGCAGCAATACCTTTTCTTGATGTTGTTCTTTAGACAAAAGAATTGTTTCTTCTGAGATTAATAGCACCCAATAACACAAAGCCAGAGGTACACGTGATATTAGAAACTGCAGACTCCAAAAAACTTCCCAGTTCTATGTGTTTAGGTTGCCTCTTTTATTTTTAAATGCCTCTTGTACACTGTAAATTGTTCATAGTCTAGTTACAAAGGCAGCTTTCCTTCTGCAAAGCCACAAAATGCTGCAGTCCTCAACGTAAAAACTCTCAGAAACTATTCAGCAAGAACTGTAGTAAAATTTTTGTTACATAAAAGTATGGTTTCAATAAAAATTTTACAATTAACCATAAAGTTGCATGTAGATCTAGATAATGTCTGCGTAGATCTGCCTAAGAGCAGAGGAGCACCACAGAAGAGAGTTTCATGAACCACAATTTCCTCTCTTACTAGATCTCTTTAGAAGAAATTGCTTTGCTTCACTTGGTCTCCTTTCCCGAGGAGATTTTCTCCTTAGGTTTCTTTCCTTTTTTCTGTGGTTTCCTTCCTCTTCCTTTTCACCTTTTTTCATATCTTTTTTTGTCCCAATATTTTCTCCTCATTCATCTCACTGATGATTTTTATTAACCTCATACCACCAGAACTGTCAGATGGAACATTACCACTCCAAGTCATATTATCAAAACTGTAGCAATGCTCTAACATTTGTTTTCTGTGAAAACTTTGTAAAAAAAAGAGAAGAAAAAGTTTTCATGTTCTGAGGGAATGAAGTTGCTCTGTAAATTCTGTTTATCATGGCTTCTGTTCTCTGATACCTGCAGATACTAATAATATTTGTAGATAACGCAAGACACCATTGCAGATTCAGATCGCAATGCAACTCTGGAGTTGTTCACTGTCTGAGCTTGACTGTTTCATGTTCATATTAGTGCCATGGAAATCACCTGGGCTCCTGATCTTCTCACCACACTTTAATAATTCAGGCATTTTTGGAAGAAGCAACGAAAAATTATCAAAATATTCGCACTAGCTGATGACAAGAAGCAGAACAGCTCACAACAGCTGAACATCCAGCTACTTTCTTCATCAGACTAAAACTGAGCTTTACTTGTTCCTCTGTTAACTTTTCATAAGCTCCTTAAACACTCTGAGGTGTAACAACAGATTATGATTTTGAGAGAGACATTTTTCAAATTGTCTATGAGTCAAGAAGCATTGCCAATAAACTGGTTATCAATAAACTGCTCTTGTGTGCAAAGACTTTGATTAGAAAGCCTTATTACCAAGGCAAACATCTATTCCTGAGAGCAACAAAGGTTTCAGAAACAAATACTACAAAAGGTAACAATTACAACACTTACATTATTCAAGGATTAACAACAAGAAGCTCTTTTATTTCATTGTACTTCTCCATGTTGACCCAAGTACACACAAGTTTAGCTGTTTGCTCTCTGATCGTATCAAGAATATTTCAAGAATAACCTGTGAGGTCAGTGAGCTCCTGCAGACCTTTACCAGTCCTTCCTATAGGCCATCCAAAATAAGAGGAATTTTTGAGGAGTATTTTTAGTTTAGTTTTATTCTAAAGCTTGTCTTGTGGGTTGATGTTCCCACCTAAATAATATAGTACTTAAAAAATGGGCTGCACTGGGGAGAAATTTTGAAACATCTTCACTAAGATATTTTATTGGAAAGTACCTTTTCATGTAATCTAGCTGCCACCAGCTAACATCTGTGGAGCAGACATCTGCTGTCAAGACAGGAACATGCAATGGCAACAGAACACTGATGTGATCCTCAAGAATTTGGGATAGAGGTGGATGTTTGTTGCTTTTAAGAAAGCTAATTACTTAAAGGATATCTAAGTTAATTTAATGAACCATTTGGGGAAACAATGAACCACAAGGAAAACCATATGGATAATTATAAATGAAATTCAAGTACTCATTACAGTAATAGAAGTTCACTTAAAAGTCACAATCAATTCTACTGAGCCTATGTGAAGAAGAAACATAATCTGAAGTTTCAGAAGATGATAGCACTGGCAGCAAAGTTATACCAAGAAGTTCACAACCTCAGTCCAAACCTCACTGTTCACCGCTGCTAATTTGCTCTTCTCAGTGAGCCAGTTCAGTTAACCACAAACCCACAAAGAGCTGTACAAACAGCACAAAAGAGACCAAGGCAAAAGGTATCGTAGAAGACAGGACTGTAGAAATATCCTAAGCTGCCTTTGTACGTCAAGCAAGCATCTTGTGAAACTATATCCTAAAGGCAGATCCATGGAAGAATTTCAGATATGATGATTAATTGACTTTACTAACACTTCTTGGCTGCCTGCATCCTGATGTGAAGCCCGTAATGCTAAGTTAGTTCAGCATCTCAGTCAGAGCCAACTGTTAACCAGAAGAGTGTATCATAAACTGTCCACTTCACTATCATCTGATCACATCCCGGGGCTCTTACTTGCTTACTGGTATGCCTGGGATGGAGTTAATTCTCTTCATAGCAGTATGGTGCCATGTTTTGGATTTGTGACCAAAATGACTAGAGGGGTATCCCATACATATGACATTGTGCTCACCAATAAAAGCTGAGGGAAGGAGGAGGAAAGGGAGTGTCCTTGGAGTTACCATTACATGTGAGAAAGCCCTGCTTTCCTAGAAATGGCTAAACAATGGCTTGCCACAGGGAGTAGTGCATAAGTTCCTCATTTTACCTTGCTTTATGCATTACAACCCACAAAGTCTCTTACTTTTACCTTCCAATTCATCCCACTGGGACAGAACAAGCTGCCGTGTGGGGTTTCACTACCTTCTGGGGTTAACCCACAACATTATGTCAGATTAATTTATGTCAGGGCTCTACTGTCTCTGAAGAGAGTCCTATTAATTGATCACGGTCCCTCTTCCAAATCTCTCTCCTTTCTGGTACAGCTAATCTTGAATTAATTTACTGATAAGAAGAATTTCAGAAAATGAAGTTTCCCCACTTTTTTTTTTGTGTATGCACTGCATTGTCCGATTAGTCAAACTCTCCATTTACAGCAGGACTGATGGACAAGTTCATCTAAACAATGATGTGCAAGAAGACCTGAGCAAGAGCTTTGAAACTTGCAGACTGAGAAAGACAGAGTGCTTTTCGTCAAAGCAACTATTTTGTAAAGGAAAGCACCATCATCTTTTCCTGATACTGTTAAGTGACAGAGCTCGATAGAGATCCTAACCCTTCTAGTGATGAGGTTAGGTTTGCTTTGGTGTACTTCCACCAGGGATCTTTATGTAAAGGACTGCCTTGGGTGCTATTTCTATACAAGCTAAGGTTAGTTGTAATACCTCACTTCTTTACCCCATTAAACCAGTGGCTACCCACAGAAATATAGATAAGCACAAGTGCACAGAGAGAGGTGCCTGCTGACTGCAGGTGTGGAATCTATTTGCTCATATATAGAGATATCTAAGAAAAATAATAAATTCAGGCTCCCATAAAGCAAAACAAAAACCATAATAGACACTTTGTCACATCCTGAAATGTATGTTTAAAAGATACCAAGTGAAAAATATTTTTTTAATTCTTCTTAAACAGGAAGCAGAATAATATGAGGCATTAATATTCTTTTTTTTTTTTTTTTTGGACCTGACCTCAACCTAGGAGTGTGCCATTTGAAAGACATCTTAATATGTAAGTGATATGACAGATCACCATTAAAAAGAGTGCCAAAGCAAGTCTACTTAAAATCTGGAGGTAATTTCATAAACTACATTTCATGAGGGTTTGCATTTTATTCAACGAGATGATCAAATTATTTGGCTGAACTCTAAAAGCAAAGCCATATTTGATGGCTTGTTTTAAGGGACTTGTCCAGAGCAGCATTTAAGCTTTAAAGAACTGAAGGCCTTCTCTCACGGCCCTGGGACTTCAGCTTACAGCATACTGAATTGTTGGCTTAAATGGTGATGCTTTTCTGAGCTACAAGTTGAAATTTGAGTGTTCCTTTAGGGTCTACGTCTCCCTCAGGTTATGTGTCAGAACTCCTGTTCAAGATCAGCAATAGCTTGTTATATACACGGTAGCAAAGCAAAATTGACCCTTTGTATGACAGTCACGAACTGTATTTACTGTACTGGTAAAACCACTTCACTGTTAGATCAGTATGAAAGATATGTTTTAATATTTGTCTAGATCTGCGTGTCTTGTGCAAACCAGCACGACACTAGCTCACACACAATGTTCAAATACCACTGTTTTATTACTCAACCACGGCAAGCAGTTACATTTCTAACCTATTCACTTTCATCTGTGTACACTCATCAAGAGAAAAATATCTGCGGTCATTTGAGAATTGAGTTTTTCTCCACCAGATATTTTAATAGCAGGTATTTCTCATAGATAATAAAAGGAAAACAAAAACAAAAAACCAAAACCCTTTTAAACACTTTTAATACACAAAGTAACTATGCAACAGATTTTGAAAAATTAGCACTGAAAATCCCCTGGTGAGCTTCAAAACAAGCCAAGATTTTTATGTGAAGGTCTCCCTTGTTTCTAACATAGCAGCATCAGAGTGTCACCTCGGCCAAACCGGTGACAGGAGGGTAGGAAGGATAATAGTTTCTGATAACTTGTTATTACAGAGCCATGAGATTTTATTTCTGATTTCTTCCAAACCATCTCAAATAAAAAGACCCACATAACCCATACGGTTTATATCCTAACCAATTCACTTCTTTTGAGAATTTTCTATGTCAGTGGCTAGCTCTTTGATTTAAAAAAAAAAAAAAAAAAAAAAAAAAAAAAAAAAAAAAAAAAAAATACTGGCATTAATGTGAAAATCTCTCCACTACTTTCCGCTTACCATTTCCTCGAGTCTTGATTATTTTTCAGTTATTCCATTTCATTACTGAAACACAGGGATTAGAGACGATATTGTCAACAGTTCATCCATGTGTTGATCTGGGTCCTCTCAGAACCTCCCTGTTTCTGTGCAAACATTCCCAACGACACAGACACTTTCACCTTGTCTCAGAGCGTCTGCCAGTGACTCCTTGTCATCACCTTTAGAAATATGTGTTTTATTGATAGTTTATATTTATACTGCTTTCAACTCCCAAATATGGGATTGGGTAATCCTTCAGTCTCTTCAAGGACTTCTCTTCTCTTCTTTGAAGATCATCCAGTAAAGCCAACACACAGCAGAACTATCTACTGTGGCAATAAGTCCTTTATTTGGACATTGTTTTCCAAGTAGCATGGCAAAGTTGTCATTACATCTATGGTCTCACGTAAATATCTGTCAGTGATAAAGAGAACTGTTGGCTTGATCATGGCTTGTTAAAGTCTACATGGGAGAAATACTTTTTATAGCAAAGGGGGTTTTTAATCTGAGAAGAAGACATAGCAAGATCCAGAAGGTGAAAATTGAAACTACATAAACTAATTTCGGGCTAGATATAATGAAGATAATTTACCAGTAAAATTAATAAAAAACACATCATACAACTTTCAGTACTTGAGATTAAGGCTGAATACCTACTTCAACACACGGAAGTTCACTTCACTAAACTGTGAGCTTGAAAGAGAAATTATTGGATGGACACATTTTCCTGTGCTATCTTGAAAGCATGTTCAATAAACAGGACAGTCCTTTTTGATCTCCAATTGTTCAAAGAACTATGCTAAAAAAGGATAAAAGCAGATATCAATGTAACCTGTAAATAACCCTGTTACAATTTTAATTTGTCAAATTTGCTTTTTTGTCTCCTAATAGAACAGGATTTTAGTCATAAATTGAACAAAAAGACAGAAACAAACATCACTTTATGATACAATTTGTTTTGAGTTGTATTGCTAAATACATAGGTCTGGATAGCTACTGGTAATCACATATGTCTGTTACTGCATTTGCAATATTGACTTTATCTTTTTTACACCAGTAGGGATGAAAGCTTTAAAATATAAAAAAAAACCATTGAATACCACTTCAGCCTAGAGAACACCCCACTCTCTGCTTTGTGGAGGAGATTTTGTCCCAATTTTGGGAAGGCTGCTGGAAAAAAATGTGTTAGGGGACATCTTCGCTTTAGAACTACTTAAAGTGCAATATATATAAAAGCAGGGTTCATGAAATCCACAGGAACTTATTATTAAATCTGATAGGCTTTCCTGGAAGAGGAAACAGTCTGCAGGTATTTCTACAGAATTCTGTCAGTTTATTTGTTTAGTCCCTTTTCAGTCTCCCTCTCTAAAGGAACCTCGGGAACAAATGCCATCCCGTGCTGCTGAGGTTTACGGTTCTCAGAAAAGAAAGTTTATTTAGATGTCTGAGGGTAAAGGGACCACAGCTACAGTGCTGCTGTAGCTTCTACATGTTGCTAATATACATCCTCCGACACCTCGCGGGAGTGTGAGGTCCCAAGCTAAACTATACAGAGCATCAAAACAGAACATCTGGAAACATGTACAACAGATCTGTGGTTTCCTTCCGCTTTATGGTTTTCAGTTTGATTGAAGCATTAACCTTCTGAGACCTTCTCCATTTCTACCCATGTAAGCATGAGAGGTGTGTCATTAGCCACCTGCTTTCATACTGGTTTCCATTACTGTTCCTTAAATGTTTCATAAGGTACAACGGAACAGACAGATGTATCAAAAACTGGCACCCAGTCCAGTGTGAAATGGAGGAGAAGAGCAAACATAAACACTCCATCCCAGAGAGCAGGTTTTACCAAGATTATCCAGCATTTGTCATCTCCAGAAGAGAGTTAGAGCCTTGTGAAAAGCTATGTCAAAGATGTGTTATATATGGAAGTAACATCTAACTTTACAGGCAAGTTTGAAACGATATATATACCAGGGAAATTAGTGAGAAAATTACTTATTTACCAAAGCAATCTTTGATCGTGAAGCTTAAGTTTCACATTCTGCTGATATCTAGCATCAGCCAGGTGAGAAAGCACGTCTTTAAATTATTAAAATGTCAAGATCAGTGCAGACATAAACAGCTCTTAAAAAAGCCAAACAACCAATAACTTGTTTAAAAGGACCAAAATTGCCAGTCAGTCAATTCTCTTGCTTTGGACCCCTTTTATTTACTTGATGTGATGAACTGGGGTGTGATGGTGCTGCACACAAGAGTGCAGGTCTCTACATAGTGATTCATCTCATTTATTACGAAACTGTTTAAAGAAAAGAAAGATCACCAAACTCTTCATGTCATCTATCTCAGTTCTCATCTCAAGAGGATAATAATTACCAGTTCATATTTCTCCTTCCTTCATGGAATACAAAAGCTCTAGTGTTTTAGGGAAGATCAAAGATTCAAGCAAGAATCTGTCTTCAAATTAAAAATTTCATTTCATAGCTTTGAGGAAAAGATATTATGTAAAAACTATGATAATATACTGACATTATGAACTTCACAAAATGTAGAATTTATTGTATAAATGTGCCTAAATGAAAGATATTTTAAAGGAATTTCTTCTCCAGTGCTAGTAAAGTCAGAGTTAATGATATGAGAACTGTTACTTATGGCAGCATATATAATTCCTGAAGGATCTGATTCTTCCCTCCCACTGTCAATCCATCTCTCTAAATATAACACTTGATTTCATAGGAAAAACTAGTTTGAAGTTTTTCAAGCTTGTAAGATTTTCAGAAGAATAAGAAACTTCCGAAAAGTTGCAAATAACAACTGAAAATAATCTTATATTTCTATGAGTTCACTTTAGTTTTCCTAGAATCATAGGATAATTTGGGTTGCAAGACACCTTAAAGATCATCTAGTTCCAACTCCCCATCCACTAGACCAGGTTGCTCAAAGCCCCATTCAGCCACATTTCAACACTTCCAGGGATGGGACATCCACAGCATCTCTGGGCAACTAGTTCCAGTGCCTCACAACTCTCACAGTGGAGAATTTTTTCCTTAATCTAATCTAAATCTACCCTCTTTCCTAGACCAGGTTGCTCAAAGCCCCATTCAGCCACATTTCAACACTTCCAGGGATGGGACATCCACAGCATCTCTGGGCAACTAGTTCCAGTGCCTCACAACTCTCACAGTGGAGAATTTTTTCCTTAATCTAATCTAAATCTACCCTCTTTCTGTTTAAAGCCATTATCCCTTGTCCTGTCGCTACATGTGACGTGTCTTTGTAAAAAGTCTGTTCCCATCTAAAGGCCCACTTTAGATACTGAAAGGCTGCTATAAGATCTCCCTGGAGCCTTCTCTTCTCCAGTCTGAACAATCCCAACTCTCTCAGCCTGTCTTCATAGGAGAGGTGACCAGCCCTCTGATCACCTTTGAGGCCCTCCTCTGGACTCACTCCGACAGGTCCATGTCCTGCTCATGTTGGGGGTCCAGAGCTGGATGCAGTACTCCAGGTGGGGTCACACCAGAGCAGAGTAGAAGGGTAGGATCACCTCCCTCAACCTGCTGGTCACACTTCTTTTGATGCAGGCCAGGATACATTTGACTTTCTGGGCTGCAAGCGCACATTGCCAGGTCATGTTGAGCTTCTCATCGACCAACGCCTCCAAGTCCTACTTCTCAGAGCAGCTCTCAATCCACACACTCCCCCAGCCTATATTTGTTCTTAGGGTTGTCCTGACACATGTGCAGGACCTTGTATTTGGCCTCGTTGAGGTTTTCACAGGCCCACCACTCAAGCCAGTCAAGCTCCCTCCTTTCTGTTCAGTGTGTCATCCACTCCACACAGTTTGATTTTGTTGGCAAACTTGCTGCAGGTGCACTCAATACTACTGTCCATGTTGCTGACAAAGATGTTAAACAGCACCAGTCCCAATATTGACCCCTGAGGAACACCACTTGCCACTGGTCTCTACTGTTTCATATATTCAAGTTTTATATACACAAGTTTTATGCACTTCCATATGCTCAAGTTTAAATACACAGAAGTTTTCAAGGCACTTGGAATAACAGTGTTTGGAATCACAGTAATAAATACTGAGGGGAAAAATACTGCAAAAAAAATGATCTGCCATAGGAAGGGCAAGAAATAATTTCACAAACCACCAGTTCAAAATTGGGAGGGAGGGGGGTGGGGGTGGCAGGTATGTGGAAGACAGTACTAAATCTGCACTATGAATTGACTTCTGAATAAAATTACAGCAAAGTGGAAATCCAAAGGAGCATGTTTAACATAGAAAGACACAGAAGGAACTGCTTAATCTGAGTTAGAGAAACCGAATTTAGATGATAATATCTTAACTTTAAATAACTACTTACTTCTTTTCTGTATTAAAATATCTTGTTTCTAAGGTCTTTTATCATTCACTTAGCTCAGAACGCTGGGTATATAAACACAGAGAGAGGCATAGATATTTATATATAAGTGTTCTGAAGATAGCCAATAGAAGGACTGATGCTAGCTTAAAATGCCGTTACTTCTCATGTTTTTGCTATTGTTCAAAAATACCAATATAATCTGGTTATTCAATAGCCTTTTGTAAAGTATTTCATACGTTAGAGACTTTACCACACAGATACTTTACACAGGAAGATGAAAGGATTTTTTGATACAAAGTCAAGCTCCACTTGCAGAAACAGAAGAGAAAATTGCTGAAGCTATTACATATGTGAAGTGATTTGTGATTCAGATGTCTGCCAAAAAAAGGGATTGCATTTTTTTCCCTTTTCCTGGAGAACCTTGTACACGTTTCTTTTCTGACTAAAACCACAATCTTTTTGCCTTTCTATTACTACTTCATGATTCCACGTCTTAATTTGCTAAACATATGCTCCTCTGATCAAACCAGCAGCTGTCTCTTCTCTTGAGCTCAGTCTGCATATTTCTCAGCAGTGTCAAAAGAGCTATATGCCAGAAGCATTAACTAATCTAAACATGCCATACAAACAGACAAACCCTTTACTGGTCAAATTCCTACGTTATTTTTATTATCATTTCATAGTTATCATTAATCTGATCAAAAATGTACCTGTGGCTTCAGAATTCGAAATTTTCTTTGCTCTCAGGATGAGCGTGTCAAAATAATTCATCTCCAGGACGTGATCCTGTTTGCTATGTCAGGCACTTCAAAAACAAAAACCCCAGCAGCGTTTCTCAACAGGTAACTGGCCAGAGTAAGGCTTGCACACTCCGTGGGGTATTCCTTTTTACATAATTTCTGACCTCGCATACTAGGCCTATCACGTCTTTCTTATCCCTATCAATATGCTAAAGTATGTATTTAACATTTCACCCCTCTTTCCAACCACCCTGGTTTATTCCCTTTGAGCTAACAATCTGTATGTAGCCGTAGTAACTGGTGAAAGAAGTTCACTGCATTATTTATTTTGGTTTGCTTTGTCTGAGTGCTGGAAAGAATACTGATGTACATGGCTGTCTTATTCGTAGTACTAATTCGTAAGTCATCATATCTCTTCATGTGCGTATTTTACAGTTGGTGAATATGTCCTTAGGGATTTCAAGAAATATCATTTGCCAAAATGCAATTCCTTTTTAGGTAAACCACAAATGAGTGCAAGAAACAGTAGTTCTTATTCTTACTTGCAGAAGAAGAAAAGGATGATGATGTAACGATTTTAACATCTTCACTTTTGTCTTAAGATACTGACAATGCAGTAAGAAACATCTCACCCAAAATTCATAGAGGTTTTGCATTTCATTTCTTTGTATCTCAGACACATCTGTACTGATGGTCTTATGCTACCTACTTCTATTTCTAGAAACGCTTATACTCTTGTCTTGGTTTAACTCCATCTGGTAACTAAATCCCACAGAGCTCCTTACTCAATCCCTCCCCCCACCTCTCACCCCTTCCCTGGTGGGATGGGGGAGACAAACAGAAGAATAAAAATGAGAAAACTCATTGGTTGAGATAAAGACAATTTAACAGCTAAAGCAAGAGACACACACACAAGCAAAGCAAGACAAGGAATTCATTCACTGCTTTCCATCAGCAGGCAGGTGTTCAGCCATCTCTAGGAAAGCAGAGCCCCATCACATATAACTTTTACCTGGGAAGATAAACACCATCACTTCAAATGTTTCCCCCTTCTTTCTTCCTCTTTCAGCTTTATATGCTGAGCATAACAATATATGGTATGGAATATCCCTCTGGTCAGTGTGGTGGCACGGTCCTCCTGCCACTCAAAGCCCACCTGAGAACTGAGGCAATTTCTCTCCTTCCCACTCCCTTTCCCACTTCCTTAGCCGTGAACAACCCAGGGTGAGCCAGGCTCGGGTTGCAAACAATGGCAAAACAAAACACTGAGGCACCTCCTCGGTGTGCTGGGCCCTGCTTTCCCAGCCTTGTACTGCTCTCCCTGTCACTTGCGAGACAGCCACCACCTGACAGCCACCACGTGACAGCCTGGTACATCTGCACTTGGGTCATGATAACTTGGTACATCTGTACTGGAATCGAGGGCAACAGTGGGGTGATACCAAACATCAGAAATCAGCAAGTTCTGGGAGTGCGCAACTGGCAGAAGACACCAGAATATTTGGACATGTGAGGTGGGACAGAGTGGGAAAATATTTGATGAAAGTCAATCACCTTGAACCCTATAGATAGTGATCCTGAAGTGAGATCCCTTGATCTCTCCTGGATCCCAGAGTGCTGAGTCCAGCATCCCTCCTGAGTTGAGACACATCTCAGGTACAAACTGTGCGAAAGGCCAGGACAAAGCCAGACTTCTCGAGACTTAGTTATTGTCCATTGAGGCTGCTGGAACATTGTGAGTATATGCTCTAAACTCAGGAAGGGAATTTTAACTCTAGGCTGGTCTCTCTTTCATCCATATCTCTAACACAAGGGTGGATGGGTAGATATCTCACTGGATCCAAATAACTCTGTTTGTCTGTGTAGGTGTGTGTTTTGTGGTTATTCAATGGACACATTTGTGTGTGTATATGTATATATATGTGTGTATGTTAAGAATATCCTGTAGTGAGTTAGTGTGAATCTTGTCATCATTGAATGTGTAACTAAGTCACTATTTTGATTGTAACGTATTCTACTGAATCTCCTTGCCAACTTTAAAAGGGGTGGTAATTAAGTGCTGCTAAAAATCAAGCCTTTGATCTACTCCTCACCGTTAATAAATCTTAGGTTGGTGCCCAATCCAACCCCATGAGTATTTTCTCCTGTGACAGTCAGCTAGTGTCACGAATGGTCGGGACGGACAACGCAACAAAACAGCTTGTGTGCACACCAAGCCTTTATTGAAATGCAATTGCAACTGCGCAGTGTTCTCTCTTATCACATAGCTTTATATTCTTCTAATACTTTGTTTATTAAATATGCCCTACTTGGATTGGTTTCAAGCGTACTCTCCTCCAATCAGCTACTGACCAAGCCTCTCTTGTCTCCTCCTAAAAGACACACCTCCTGCTGGTGACTGACAGCTCTCTACTTAGGCTAATTTGACTTCTTCCCGGACCCTCCGGGGTCACGGCTACAAGCTGGGGCCAGCTGTCTCTCCTCACAACTTCTTGTGCACCCCCTGCCTACCCGTTGGTGGGTTGGTGTGAGAAACAGAAAAGGCCTTGACTATGTGTAAGCTCTGCTCAGCAATAACGAAAACATCCCTGTGTTATCAACATGGTTTCCAGCACAAATGGAAAACACAGCCCCATACCAGCTACTATGAGGAAAATTAACTCCATCCCAGTCAAAACCAGGTAACCACAAATACAGCCCGTGTCACCATGCTTCAGTCTGTGCCACAGTCCTAAGGTTTGTCTGGTATAAAAAACCAAGGTTATTCTAGCATATCCAGAAAGTAGCCTCAAATACATTTGACTTTCTTTAATAGTCGGGGAAGGTTATAATATGGTAGAGGGGAAGGAAAAAAAGGCAGATGGACCTTGATGAATGCAGAGAGGGACCACTAAGCAATGTTCTGAAGAATCAGATAGAAATAATAATAAAACTGGAGACAACTTGTTCACCAGCAACCCTGTTGCCTTTGTTCCCATTTGAACGCCTCTACTAAGTACCTATAGTACAATATAGGTTGGTTTTATGTTAGCCTTTTCCTGGTCATTTAGTTGCTAATTTAGCCATATCTGCACAAAAAAACAAGCTAATCCTCTAGACAGAGATAACCATGCTGAATCAATGATACTAACTTAAGGCATCATCTTGTCAGCAAAAGAAAACTTGGCAAAGGTTCTGTTTTAGAATCTGATCATGTCCTCCAAAATTTGATGTACAGCTGACATTTTTCAGTGGCTGGGGGGTGAAGACATCCAGCTCTGACCAGGGAAAAACAATTGTCTATGCTAACAGAAAAATTCAGCTATCTTTCCTAAACTTCTGGCAGTTCTTTTTCAAGTGAAAACTCTTCTACTGGGTCACTATCTTATTTAATTGGATATTGTGTTAGGCTGAACTGAGAATGGTTGAGCTGAAGAAAGAAGTCTGAATATCTTCCTGAAAAAGCACATTTTTTCATGCTCCTCTAGGCATCTAGCAAAATAGATCTCTGATCAATAATTAAGGATATAGGAATAGATTTGGCAGAACTGTTAAACAGTATTCATGTGAAAAGTGCTGCGTAAGACGTTGTTCTTTCTTTTTGGAGTCATTTGTGATCACAGACTTTCCTCCTCATTCATGAGATGTACTTCGATAATCAACCTGCTTCTGAGAAGAATATGACAAAGCCCAGTGTGCAGGTAAATCACAATATTTCTTCTATCACAAAAGATGACACTTTGCTAGGATGAGAAATCATCATCAGGCTCAGAAATGACAAATACAATTCAGTTTATTCACAGTGAGATGAGCAGTTTGCTTTTGTCAGTTTCAGGTTATTGAACTGAAGAAAATGGACACAGTTCCTTTCAAAGCTAAGAAATGTTCTTTGACAGGTGATTAATATAACAATAAAAGTAAACATATTAAAAAAAAACTACAGAAAAGGGGATTGGATGGGTCAAAACTTTAATGTTACTTCTAACATTGTAAGTCAAGGGCCAGAGCTTGCAGGCCACTGGGATTTAGTTGGGTGACAAAGATCTAAAGAGAATAGCACCGAAAAATGGTGGGGGAAGGAAGGTTTGGTCAACATGAGATTAATTCCTTTGACAAGTATAATGCTTTCTGTAAGTTCAGTTTCATGCTTGAGTATTTCTAGTGTAATTAACTTACTGTAATAGATGTTGAGGAATTCCCAGACCATGTGTAGTAGAAATAAATGTTGATAAAATGCATACTTCACCTCAAAATCAGAGGCAATTAAAAGGGCAACTAGTGTAATACACAGGGTTTTGAGGGCAACTATAAACACAGGGATTTACACATATTTAATACCCTAAATGTAAATAAACTAAAATAATGTATTTAATCTACTTTTGATTTTCTTCTGAGTCTGTTATGAAATTACAATGCACACTTCTTTAGGGTAGAAATGGAAGCTTTTCAATAGTATTTTTATACCTAATTATGAATATTTTATGTCTCATTATGAGCTCTTTAATGACTTGAACACAATGTAATTAATGATAACTAAAATAGATCCTTCTAGCATTTTATTTACTAGCTGTAGATTGAAAATAAGACCAAAAGGATGATGCCTGCTGACATACTGGATAGTACGACCTTCACCCTAGTAAGGGCCATTATTTATTATCCACCAGCACCTACATCTAATAACTATATTGACCCTTCACTTTACTCATTTTTGTTATTACCTGGTTCTTCTTCTCCCAACACTCACCCTATGGCTTGACCATAATCCTACCTGCATTCTATTAACTGGCATCTCAGATCATCTCTGCTGGGGTCTGAGACTGAAATAGCAATGACAAGAAGAGAGAGTCACTCATGCAGCTATTTCTATACTACAAGACAAACAAGATAAGAAAGCCAAAGGCAACTACGTAGATGAAATTACAGAACTGTTGATAAAACTGGAACATTACCTGAGGGCAGAAGAGTGACAATAATGTATTCTGCCTTGTGAAGAACTCCAGAAAGGTTAAATAATACTGTATACAATAATGTCATAATCATACCCAATAGGATGAGTCAATGTGAGTCCACCGTAGAGAACTGGGTGAGGGTTGTGACACGTTTTGGGGTGCTCGAAAAATATCCATTAGCTTGTACAAGACTTATCATGAGATGTTAAGGAGAGTAATCAAATGGGGGGGAAGGGAGAGATAAATGTAAACAAATGTGAGAAAATGGGGGGGGGTGGCGGGGCTGGAAGGAATAAGCGGTGACCTCTGGCGGG
>NW_010408601.1:16694-22754 GCF_000710305.1 Buceros rhinoceros silvestris | reverse complement strand
GGTGGGCGGGGCTGGAAGGAATAAGAGCTGACTGCTGGCTGGTGTTCTTGTCTGGCCATGTCCTGCAGCTTGTAGTGCAGTCTGTCTTGTCTTATCATTGAACTCAGTTTCTAGCTATTTTTTTATTGGGTGAGGGGCTCTAATCTGTATGTATTTATGTGTTTGGGGCTCTTGAATGTCAGCAAATGTGTTGGGACTAGGGGTCACAGGTGCCCATGTATCTGTGGTGTCAGCAACTGGAGTGAGTGGAGCATGTGCACACCATGTGGGTGTGTATATCAGAGGGTGATCACTAGCAACCATCAAGCCAGATTTGGTGGCAGGTAGGATTTGACACTTGGAAGTCAGGTATTGGCGCAGCTGTAAACCTGGATTGGATATAGGAAGGATCCAAGGGACTGTGAGTTTGTTGCAGAAGGGACCAGGGGATCCCAGCCAGCAACTGTGGGATGTGGGGATCAAATGGGAGCTCTGTTTGGATGCACTATGTACTGTACTTAAGGAGGCTGGAGAAAAGGAGATCCAGAGAATGCTTCTTTGTAGCCTTATCTGTGACCATTTTCTGGAGGGATCCACAGTGCTTGTGCATGGAAGTGTCTATGTGAGTGAACACGTCTCTACTAGCAGCTGGAGTGGGGCTGCTTGTCTGTTCCAGTGCCAGCAAAAGGGGAGACTGGGATCTAGGGACAGCTACTGGGCTGGCAGAGGGTCTGAGCCCAGCTGCTGAAGGGAACCACATCGCATGTCAGCATATACATAGATGTATTACCCACTAACAGACCTTCGTCCTGATGAGCCACATCAGGAAACAGAATGAGACTGTTTGTGTGAGTGCTGAGTGTTTGCCTGTGTGCCTGGTATGTGCATATGTGCCTACATGTATTGTACACATGTGACGATGCGTGCACCTGCAGGAAAGGCATGCTCAGCATGACTCCTGGCTGGGGCTAGGAACAGGGCTGTGTCTGTCAGGTTCCCCGGTTTCACAACCACTAATAGAAAATGTCTGATTCATCCAGAGCTACAAAACAGATTTTAAGAAAAATAGAAGACAATATCAAAATCATTATCTATTCACTAAATTTTTTTGTCTTCCTCACATAAAATGGATGTTTATATTCTGGCTGGTTTAGACAATTTGTAATTCTTTAGGAGTGGAGAAGTTCCTTCACAAATTAGCTGCAACTTTATATATAGTATAGCTTTATACAAACAGAAACAACAGCCTGTTATTTCACGTAGAATGAGATGTTTAACACAATTATGTAGAGTAGAGAAATACAAGGCTAGTAGGACAGCAGGGGCCTTGAGAAAGAGAGACAGAGAACAGGTCACAGAAGAGCATAGGAAGGGGATAATAACACATGGGCACAGGGTGGCATTAGAGGCAGCTCGCCCATGGCAAATTAAAGAAATAGAGACTTGGAGATGGTCAAAACTGGCTTTAGGGGTCACAAAGAGAATGAAAATCATATCTGACATAGTCACCATATACAGAAAATTTGGATTTGGAAGCTGCAGACAGATGAAGAGTTAAGAGTAAAAGCATGTTAGCAAAATCTGAAAATGGACCCCAGGTGGTTCCTATGGCAAAGAAGAGGAAAGCATTGACACAAACATTTCTTTCCTCTTGGTGGACTCCAGGCTATTTGCTGTAACACCCTCCCAAAAAAACACCACCAGAATGAAACTCCTGGGACACAGAGGAGCAAGGGAAGGGTGAGCACAACACCAGGACGTGGGTAGAGAATGAGGAGTGTGTGTATAATAGCTTTAACTTCATAATTCCTTCTTTTCCTGTCCCATTTAGATCTTGATAAATAATGATTCCTGGATTTGACTGTTGAGATTTCGCTTACACAAACAATAAATTCTTGGGTTTATACCTATATAAAAAAGGTGTGCTTACTCTTTTCCTCAAACAAGATTCTGAGCTTATTATTCTCACAAGTAATTTACTGAAATTACTGAATTATATTGGCTGGAATAAAATCTGTATTGTGCCTGAAACAATAATGCATGATTTAAAAAAAAAACCTGAACCAAACAATGAAAGAAATTAATCCTTTAAAAGCCCCATGAGACATATAATAGTAACTACAGAAGCACTCAAAGAGCAATATTTCTCATGCAGTGCATCACTGATTTTAAATTTGATCTAGAGGCAAAATTTTCAACTCTTCTTTAACTAGGCATCAGTTTTATACACGTCATTTTGTAGACAAATAACTACAGATACATTTTATGCTTTCAGTGATACCAGGAAACAAAATAAACTAAGTAGCTCATGTAATGCATAGCAAAAATAATTCAAATATAAAAGGAGAAAGCAGTAACCACTGGGCCATGGATAAACACAAGCTGATATCATTCAGGTCTTTTAATAGTGTGTTCTTTCACCTGAAGTCAGAAGCTACCATGGTTTTGCTCCCATTTCTGAAAACAACTGTCAGTGGCAGGAGGTTTTAAATCAGGAGACTCTCCATCGATTGCAACACAAAGTAAAAATGGGTAAGTGAAATGCAGAAGGCAGTGATAATTTCTTCAGACTAATATACTTCATGGAGAAATGTACTAATACGTTTCCCATTGGTGGAGAACCTGTGCGACAGGATCGTGGTTAGTCCACCCCTCCACTACAGCCCGTCGAGATGGTGCAACCCTCTGAGGTGTCATGGGCCCACTGAGCTGTAAATAATTCACCCTTCTGGTGCCAGTACAGACGTACCTGAGCCACTTTGATCTTAGCAGCCAGATCCACATGCCAAGTGTTCGGATGTTCCTCAGTAGTCCCACTCTTGGGTATATGGGAAACCCCATGATAGACTGTCACAGCCAGATTCTCTACCTGCCATCAGCAGGTGTGGCCTGAGGCTGCAGTAGATTCAGCTCCTCACAAACAGGTTTCAACCAGCCTAATTTTCAGTGATTAAATAACAAATTCTCATCTTCTACGCGTCAACTACTTTAATCACCAATGGTCCCCACTTAATGAGTTCATGCTGATGTGGAGGAGCACCAAGAAAGGGGAGCAAACCCGTGACATTGTGAAAAGGCCACCCCAGAGGGTGAGCAAAGCTGAGAGGAGAACAAGAGGCTCCAGAATGCAGTGATCTCCAACGACTTTGGGAATTTCCTTGGCTTCTGACACCAAGGAACTGCTGGAGCCCCGGGATGTTCAGGGGCTCAGAGATGTTGACAAAGAACATTTCCTGGCACCATCAGAGCTCCTGTGAGAGTCCCAGCAGTGGGCATGAAGGACCCACGAGCATACTGAACTGTTCCTGCAGTTGGGGATGGCCAGAGAAACACCACTGCTGATTGTCAAAGCCATTGAAATGGGTGCTGAACAGTGTTTTCATCTTTTCGTGTGGTTGATCCTGTCCACGACTGTGCAGTCTCAGATCATCCATAATCTCTGACAGAGCCTCATGTCCCAGCTGCCTGGGCACTTGCTTTGCTCGTTCTTCTTCTTGGCTTGGAAGAAACACTTGTGAAGCCTCACTCTGCACACTCCTTGTTGGTGGGAGGTTTGGTGACTCTGCAGGTGTAAACAGGGGGTAAGGGAACCCCATCCCCCTCCTTTCTGCCATTCTCCCTGAGGCAGTTCTGGCCTCTGCCGACAGCGAGTCCTGAGCTGGGGACTCCAGGGAACAGCAAGAAACTGTCAGCAGTGTCATGCTGCTGCTCTGCTGCAGGTGCTGGGCTGGAGCTAGCAGGCTGTGGCTGTTAGGGATACTCCCAGCAGTGGCAGCTCTGCTGGGGAGAGACCAGTGGGGATGGAGAAGGGGTCACGGTCGCTGCACATACCCAGGAGGTCCCCAGCCCAGATCCCAGGGCGCATCCCGCAGCACCCCATTACTCTGCCAGGGCCAATTTCCAGTAAGATGAGGACTGGGGTAACTGGGATGCAGGGAGATATTTGCCAGAAAGATGGGGTGGGTTGAAACAGGGGCCTTCCTGCTCTGTTTGTTGAGGCTTCAAAACCAGCCCAAGAGGCACCGCCTGGGGCGATTCCCCCCATTCCCAGGGATTTTTCTTTCCCTGCAGGAGGAAATTTCAGGATTTTCTGGAGCCCAGAGTGACGGATGGGGGGAGAAACCCCCTCCCAGGCACCCCATGGAGCCATGGGTGATGCTGAACCTGCAGCAGAAAGTCCTGTACCAGGACAGTATGCAGAGCTACTAGACGCAGATGGCCCTTGGGAGGCAGACCCCCAAACCCCACTTTTCTGTCTCCTTGAATCTTCCCTCTCACATTTTTCCTCCTGTCTGGAGGACGGGAAGGGGGAGGGATCCAGGCAGGGTGGGAGTGGGATTTCCCCACCCCCCAGCCTTCTCCTTCATTCTTTTTTTCTGGAGGAAAATGTTATCCATGTCTCCAATTTGTTATTGCATTGGAAACATGGGCAGCGGGGTGCACTTAGAGCTGTCCCAGTTCAAACCGGGAGCAGGTCTCCCCACACATCTCAGAATCACAGAACCGTTTGGGCTGGAAAAGCCCTTTGAGACCATTGAGTACAACCATTACTCCAGCACTGACAGGTCCACACTGACCCCTGTCCCTCAGAGTCACCTCGACACAGTTGTTAAAATCCTCCAGGGATGGGGACTCCACCACTGCTCTGGGCAGTCTGGGACAAGCCTGGACAACCCCAATGGGCAAGAAATTGTTCCTCAGGATCGACTTCAACCTCCCCTGGTGCAACTAGAAGCCATTTCCTCTTGTTCCTGGGGAGAAGAGACTGACCCCCAGCTTGCTCCAACCTCCTGTCAGGGAGCTGTCAAGAGTGAGAAGGTCTCCCCTGAACCTCCTTTTGTCCAGGCTAAACCCCAGGTCTCTCAGCTGCTCCTCAGATGTTCTCTAGACCCTTCTCCATGAAATATATTAGTGGCAGCAACTGATTTACTCATCTCAAAACAGCTCATCTATCCAATCCCAGGTACTTTCGTGTGTGTGCGTGTGTGTATGTAGACACGAGGACATCACAAGTAGTCACCTACTAGTAGGAAAAATGTGTGTGCCATCAGCTAACTGAATGTTCTTTATCAGGCAGCTTTTACTAGGTGATGGCAGCATTAGAAGCCATTTCCTCTTGTTCCTGGGGAGAAGAGACTGACCCCCAGCTTGCTCCAACCTCCTGTCAGGGAGCTGTCAAGAGTGAGAAGGTCTCCCCTGAACCTCCTTTTGTCCAGGCTAAACCCCAGGTCTCTCAGCTGCTCCTCAGATGTTCTCTAGACCCTTCTCCATGAAATATATTAGTGGCAGCAACTGATTTACTCATCTCAAAACAGCTCATCTATCCAATCCCAGGTACTTTCGTGTGTGTGCGTGTGTGTATGTAGACACGAGGACATCACAAGTAGTCACCTACTAGTAGGAAAAATGTGTGTGCCATCAGCTAACTGAATGTTCTTTATCAGGCAGCTTTTACTAGGTGATGGCAGCATCAGCAATTCATAACTTGTATAGAGGTGACCATGTGAACGTTCACATGTTTTTATACCCCTCCACTGCAAGCTCAAAGGAATCAATTTGGACATGGACTGTAAGACTGAAATTTCTTCATGGGTGCCTGTTCTTGCTATAGTACTGAGATAGGGGTTAAACAGACAAGACATGCAAGTGTTCTGTTATTTTTGATTATTATCGTCATTGCTACTCTTATACCTACTCTAATAATCCTTAAAAATATCCAGGAAAAAAATCAAGACTCAGTTTTTTACCAGTCTAGATATGCAAAATAAGACCCAAGTTACCAAACTGTATCCTTGAATAAGGTAAGAGAGAAAAATGTGTGAAAAAGAAAGCATTATGCACAATTCCTTTTATATTCTGCAATCAACAACAAAGAACCTCACAGTTTAAGGATGAAAAAAAAAGTTAAATATATGTGAAGAAGTATGAGTGAAAAAAATATGCGTGAAAAAATATATGGCCTATTTGAGAAATGAACACAGTTCTATCAGTCCTACATAGATTAGGATGAGGCAAACTTCATATCCATTACAACAGCCAAAAACACATAGTTAGATTAAAAAATATTTAATTTACTTATTT
>NW_010408601.1:0-16548 GCF_000710305.1 Buceros rhinoceros silvestris | reverse complement strand
CAGGAACCTGGACACGAGAGTTCTCACTCATCTGGTGTAATAACTGAGTGTCTCCTCCCTGAGGTATAAACACTTAAGCTCACTCCTTTATTCTCCATTTTTGCCTGAGGCCATGAACTGGTTTAAAGTACCTAAGAAAGGGATTTTTGTCTATTTTTTTTTTTTTTTTCAAACGTGGCAGATTGACATGAAAAACCTGTGCACCCTGGGCCATGTGGATGGATTCATGTAAATGTTCATACCTTAATCGCATTAGTAACCAACTCCATAGCAACATCATAAAAAATTTCAGCAGTGCAAATTGTATTGAAAAACTGAATGTTGAGCAAAAATAGACCAAAGAAAAGCCAACTTCATGTATCAGTCAAGTTAATGAAAATACAGTACTTGTCCTAGTCCTCACTGAAGGCTGCCGTTGATCTTCTGCCAAAGTCAGCAGGGTGACAATTTTGCTTGAGGGTGACATTTCATTGCACTCTAATCCTTGTTCTGCTATCCCTATCACTTTTCATTCATGAGGTGGCACATTGGAATTACCCCTCCCTAAATCTTTTGTAAAATATTTTGGTGTTATTCATTGAGTAATGGTTGGTCATTACTGTGAAATTGTGAATTGCGCGTGTCTGGAAGCAAATCATCATTTATTTATTTCTTCTGTTTTTCATTCTAGAGACAGGTCTCTTCATCTAGTCAGGAAATAGTTGTCCAGAAAATCTCAGCACAAGCTCTATTCCATCCCAAAGCAGGGAAGCAGTTGTTATTTTGATGGTCTGTCAAGGCATCCCAAAGAGCTCTGTCAGTGTGTTTGCTTCTCTCTAAATGTCATAGCACATCTGCAGGGCCAGATTCCCAGCTTGCACTGTCAACCTTAATTCTCCTGAAACCAGGGAACCAATACTCATGTATGCCAACTAGGTGTTAAAAACCACTCTTTCTAACAGTGCAGATTTGACAACAGCAGCAACAGCTGAAGCAGATATTATGTATCTAAGTTCTTTGTATTAAAATATATATATATTTGCTAATTGTATTAAAAGTAGGAATGCGTTTGAACCTTATCACACAATTCCTTTAGCCAAGAGCAGCTAAGAGTCCATCCTGGATATGAGTCTACTGCATAAAAGATGTTTTAATAAAGCAAAAGTGGTGCACTGTTGTGAGGCAATATATTTTCAGAATGAGTTTGTATGTACCTTCTAAAGGAATCACCTCAATCTATATGAAAAGTTTGGACTGTTTTTGTTTTTTTTTTAATGGATTTTAGGCGAGTTCTGCTTTGAGGGGGAAAAAATTGCTTATCTTGTAAAGAAATGCATGAAGTTAGATAGATAGAAAAAGGGTGACAGAAGCTTTTAATGCCTGGGAAGCTGGCACAAAGACATCTTGTTCTTTGCACCAAGCACGTGTTCAGTGGTTTCAAGTCAGTCACTGTGATCAGGAGAGAGAGTATGGAGTCAAGAAGGGAAAGAAAGAAATTATATGGTGAGAAAAGTGTTCCAGAAGCACTTGAAAATTATGTAAATTAAAGCTGAAAGCTTCAGTAATAACCCAGGCCAACACGTCCTCCCATTCAGCCACTCAGAAGATCTTGCATCCTGCAGGGACCATGTCAGTGTAAATTGTGCAAAATGCTTATATTAAGCACGGTTGTGGGCCTAATCTTTAAGGCCCCTGAATACCTGAGGGATCCTGAAGAGTTCTAATCTTCTCTTACTCTAAAGCATGTGTAAATAGTGTAGGGGGAAAGCAGCATTTGCCCCCAATATCTGTCTAGATATCACAATGTGAAGGTATCTGAGTGGCTTCTGAACTAGACTAGATGAAAGGAGCAATAGGTACTGCTACGTTATCTCACCTAGAGCAATGAGGGACTACAAAACTTTTCGGGACATGGGACCATTTAATATAGATAAACTGACATCCCAGTCAAAAAAACAGGGCAATTTGTTTCTGAACTAACAAGAGTTCTCAGTGCATCAATTATCTATTATATTCAGACTCCCAAATGCACATTCACTATCAAACTACATTAAGCTCTGAACACTTTCTAGTTCAAGTGTATGGCCTATGTCTCGTGTCTACAGTATATTGTCTACAGACTGCCAGAGACTGAAAGAATAAATTTTTCCCAAATATATATTGAATTAAAAAAAAAAAAAAACCCTGAGTAAAATACAATTTACAGGTACAAAATTGTTGACATATTTGGCAACTCAAATACTTGTTCTTGGCATTGCCTCAGTAAAATAGATATTTTCCACTATCAGTGGATTTTATACTCTGACATGACATGCAGGGCAAAGTGAAAGCCCATCTCTACAAAATAAATGGAAAATATGGAATATCAAAGCCTCATCTGTTATCACCAATAAGCATAGTTCTTAAGAAGCAAATGAGGACAAATATGCTATAAATCAAATGTGGTGATTCGTTTTTCTTTCCCTGAAATCAGTATTGTTAAAGCTCTTCATTTTAGTGGCCAGAGCTCGAGACAGGAGATTCTGCCATTCTGCTGTGCTCTGATGAGACCCCTCCTGCAGTGCTGTGTCCAGTTCTGGAGTCCTCAGCACAAGAAGGACATGAACCTACTGGAGAGGACCCAGAGGAGAAATGACCAGAGGGTGGAACCCCTCTGCTGTGAGAAAGGCTGAGAGAGTTGGGGTTGTTCAGCCTGGAGACGAGAAGGCTCTGGGGAGACCTTAGTGAGGCCTTTCAGTATTTAAAGGGGCCTATAAGAAAGATGGGGACAGACTTTTCAGTAGGGTCTATTGGGACAGGACAAGTTAAACCAAAAGAGGGGAGGTTTAGACTAGATCTAAGGAAGAAATTTTTTACAATGAGGGTGGTTAAACACTGGCCCAGATTGCCCAGAAAAGTGGTAGATGCCCCATCCTTCAGAACATTCAAGATCAGATGGGGTAGGGCTCTGAACAACCTGCTCTACTTGAAGATGTCTCTGCTCACTGCAGTGGTGTTGGACTAGATGACCTTTGAAGGTCACTTCCAACCTAAACATACTGTGATTCTATGATTCCATGACTCTATGATTCTATGATTCTTTATAAATGGAAATTAAAATAATGTAAGGAAAAAGCCAAGTTTTTAAACTATTAATTTTTCTTGTACTCCTGGAAGAGCTGGACGTGAGCCTGGCCTTGAGGAGATTCTCTGGGGTAAACAGTGTTGGCCAAGGTCGCCATGGCTGAGCCAGAGCTGGTGAACTCAGCAAGCACCAAGGAGTGTTGACAGCTATGGTGTGGGAACAGATACAATACAAAACTTAGAGGGGCAATGGCTATTGATGGTTGATGAGGCATCAACAACCAGTAAGGCTGATAGAAAACCAGATCTAAAAAAAAAATCTCAAAACATCAAAAATAAAGTGCTTCATTTATGGAGAACAGCTTATTAAGCTTAAGAGTTAAACTTTTCTGAGCCTGCACAAAAAACTAAGAGTGGACTGAAATTGAAGCAGTGGGAAATTGCAGAATGAGGCAACATTTAAAAAAAAATTAGTGGCAATCCCAAGCAATGGAACAAAATTTGTGCAGTTGTGACTTGAGCATTGGAGGAAAGGTCAGTTTCCTTACATATTCTGCATGAGGAAGGGTTAGCACAGGTTTCTATAAAGCCAGAAGGTTGAGATTCTACAGTTAAGTATATTGATATGCAGTTACTTCAATACAGTAAGAGATCCCCCCTGTATATTAGTGTGCTAATAATATAGTAAAGGATTGTTCCCATTTGGCAGCAAGAAACAGTGAATTCAAGCCCCCAAATTCACACCAATATCCATATTCAGACTGCTAGTCTCTTAATGACAAGACCAATGCCTTAATAACTTTTCTTCCATGATTTTAATTTCTCCATATGTCGCATTTTATGTCCATAATCAAGTCCCTTGACTTATGGGTATCATCATTTAACCATCTATCATTTAAAACATGTTCCTCACAAAGGCTTCTGGAGACAAACATTCCATGAATCATTAAATACTTTCATTGAAAATCACTCCAAACATGACTATTATTATTAGCTGCATTAATAATAATTAGTAATGGCCATTAGAGCAGACATTTTTCTGATGATCATTTTTACTAAAAAGCATCTTTCTTTTCAGGAAACAACTCTTGAAAGTTAATTGTCAGGTGGCCTTAATGACATACATTTATACTGATGTTATAATGGACCATAAAGTGAAGTTCCCGAAGATGCTAAATCTTCAGTCTAAAATGTTACACTTACATAAGCTTTGTATTTCCAAGACAAGTTTAAGACAGTAAAAATAAGTGCTTAATAAGTGATAAGCATATAAATGTGTTTCTTGCTTTCTGGAAACTTTGGAATGTATCACTCATTAAAACCAACTCAGCAACGTATAATAAATGAAGCTCAGGTATTAGATAGATTATAAGAGATATCACAAACATATTTTCTCTTGTGACATGGGTATAGAGCACTGAAGAGCAATATAAATACACAGAGGGATTAGAATGTAATTGTCCTATGGAAGAGGACTTAGCTTTTTAATACAATTTCCTCTGTCCAGATAAGCTCCAATTTTGCATTGCAACAAGCAAACTTCTCCTTTAAGCCCCATCAATAAAACTACCAGCTGACCTTTTCACTCCTTCTATAAGTAAGCTAAATGTTACTCACTTTTCACATTCCATAAAAACTATTACTGTGTTCTAGTTCAATGCATATCTGTGTCATCATGGGGGAAAGCCACTTTGCACTATGTGCTAATCTTGCCTTTAAAGTTCATTTCCAAGCTTTCAGGTTGCTAAATGTGTTGCCTTGGTTTATTCATGAGCCCCACGTGGTGTATGACAAAGTAACTTGAAGTTCATCTGAAGGTCTCCAGATGCTTGGGCCTTCAGATCTATTGTCACAGGTTTTCCGTTTTTGAAGAATAACCAATAGCAAGCAGAGGATATTCTGCATTTAGCCTAATGCCAGAGAGAATGGCATTTAGTTTCAAAAAAAACTGGTGGTTGTTCTGGCCAGAGCTTCAGCTGGTGTAAAGTAATACAATAGCACTGTCTTCAGTAGAGCTTTATTCCCCATCTAAGACCACTTGGACACTTCTGATGTGTCTCTAAATAATGATCACAGTCAACCTTCCTGGTGACTGAAGTCAAGATATAAAGTTTGAAACTTCCTTGGATAATCCTACCAACTGTAGGATTATACCAACCTCATCAGGTTTTCTTTAAATGAGACCTGCTATTAGCCTCCTGAGATCTTAATAAGTAACAACTTACAAGCGAGCATCTTTCTAAGAAGATTACTTATGGATGTAAGAATACTGCTTAATTATTTACTTTTTTTTTGTCTGGGCAGCCAGCTATAACAAAGAACAGCTGAAGGCACAAACAGTTAAAAGCTAAATCAAAGAATCATAAAATCATACTTTGGGTTGGAAGGGACTCTTGAAGATCACCTAGACCAACCCCTTGCCACAGGCAGGGTTATCTTTCTCTAGTCCAGGTTGCACAAAGCCCCACCTGACCTGACTTTGAACACTTGTGGTGGCGCATCCACAGCCTCTCTGGGTAACCTGTTCCAACCAGTCTTTCACAAACCTCACCATAAAAAAGAATTTCTTCCTCATATCTACCCTCTTTCATTTAAAAACTGTTGTCCCTTGTTCTGTCACTACAGGCCTTGGTGAAACGCCTCTCTCCATCTCTCTTATAAGCCCTCCTTATACATTGAAAAGACACAATAAGGACTTCCCAGAGCCCTACAGGGAATAGGTAAACAAAGCTTTCACATTCACTGCAGCCAGAATTCCTCTCGTGGACCATTAGACTGTAGATATCTACTTTGCAGCTAGTTGCCCTATAATTCCTTTGTATCAATGACAAGAAATGGGTGTCTTTCAACATATCTAGCTTTGTCATGTATTTTTGCCTGAGATAAATCATACCCTAGAAGTGCCTATATCTCTCTGGGTCTATGAGAGAAACCATTATAACTAGCTCCCACCCTAGAAGCCTTTTCTTTTCATCCCTCAGTCCTTGAACTAGGTTTCAGAAAAGTTTGAAACTATAGAAAAGTCCCTTCTTCATGGGAGCTGTCAGAATCCCCCTCCTGCTCTGCTGCAGGAAGTCTTTTAGAGCTGTTTGCTCTAAATTTGCTATAAGGACGCCTTTGAGAATTTTTGTGCAATTACAATATTGTTCAAAAGTTATTAATTAAAATCATTTATGTAAGCACTGAGAATTCATATTTTATGTTCTTAAGGCTCTAACATTGCGGAGACATCCTCACTTATATTCTCCTAAAATATTATCTCAATGTCATCCATTAAAGCATTTGGAAATTGTTTCTATGCTACATGACATGCAATAAAATCTATGAGGAAGCTCCAAAAATTTCTCTGAAGTACAAATTGGGAGCAGTTAATGTCTAAGGTGTTTGCATTTTATACTCGGTTAGTCTCAGCGTTCTTAAATACTCTGAGATATCCTGAAAGCCATGAAAAAGATTGTATCCAAAGCAGAAGCATAAAGCAACATAAATCTTGCATATTTATGTATAAGCATATATCTAAACCTATGTGAATGGATATGAAATAAGAGTTAGGTTTCCAAGCCTTTTTGGAATCTCTGTTAGCACAGTGAACCAAGAACAGATTTCCCAATACTTTCACTTGTGATAATAAATTTAAATTTAATTATGCTGATTACCAGACTCGAACTTGAGCTGCAAAGGATACTGTGCTTGAATGGGCTCTATCCAACGCCATCTCTATGTCATTAAGATCTTTCCTGGCATCCGACCCTCACCGTCACCCAGGAAACCCAAGGCTGAAAGTGTTGAGCCACTTGCTCATGAGACACTAGATCCAGCCCATGTGTGGAGAAAGCAGGTGAGACAGTCTATGTGTATTTGTAGAGAATCTTGGTTAAACTTGAGATCAATAGGGAGAGGCATAAAGTCTTTAGTATCTACGTGTGTGGGTGGAACATTTAGGTTTCAAATAGCTAATTAGTTCTTTATATTTTTCTCATTTACATTCTCGATTCTCATTGGAAATAAAAATAAACATCTTTGTTCTCTGTTACTGACTAGAAATGTTAATGTTTCCTTCTGCAAAGGCTACCCTGACATTTACTCCATGTGCCCAAACATCGACAACATGCCCCTTAGGAAAAGTCGGTTAAAGGAAAGAGAAAAAGGCAGCACCAGAAAACATTGTTCTTCAGTGTGTGTAACTGCCTTCAAAACTGTGAGCGTATCACCTTTGTGAGGAACACTCTTTGGTACACACAGATCTATGGAAAAACAGAACCTGCCCTCTCTTGTACTCAGCTTTCCTGTTTGTTTTTTTTTTTTTGCAAGAACCTGCAAAAGTTGCTGATTAGCAGGTGGCCTCAAAGATAAACTCACAGTATCTACAAGCAAATAGCAGAGTTCTGCCAAATGCCCTAAATCTAGGAATTCTTTGTTCTAGTTTAGTGTTGAACAGACCTAACTACACCAAATCAGTGTTCAGATAAAGAGTGCGCACAATGAAAAGCTTTTTTTTCTTCTATTTATTTCTTCTCTTCTCACAGAAGCCTAACGTCAGATATCAGATAACTTATGAAATAGTAACCATAATTACTCTGTAATCATGTTTTCATCAACATCAGCATTAGTTGGCTAGTAAAAAGCTGGACAAAGCTAAAAAGAAACTTAATTATTTCAAAGAGTGTTCAATCACATTTACACGAATGTCAGTAAAATCATCATGTAAGACTAAAATTTATTTCTGTGGCTTTAGTAGCATATGCAGTATAGAAAGAAAATTCTTTCACCTTATGTTTTATATAAATTTATATATAATAGCCATTTCTCCCCAGCAGACTAAGCTTATGCAACTGAACTTCACAACTTGACATGAGATGCCTCAGTGCAAAATTTCCTTCAGGTGCCCTGAAAAGGGCAATTTCATGTTAAAATACAAATGGCCAGATCTGGATGAGATTTCCAACAAACCCATCCAGTCTTAATGGCGATAGTTTTGGAAAATGCTTGGCTATTTACTCCTCCCTGTAGCTCAAATCTTCATTATTTTCCTTTCCACCTTTCCTCATCTCATTTTAAAAAGGGGTGATTAAAATTGCTAAATCACCAGTATTATTTTCCATTCTCTTTATCCCCCAGTTTAAATCAAAATAAACCTTGAGTAGTGTTGTATAATGAACACATCATCCTCTATTTTTATGTGGCATTAGTCAGAGTGGTCGCAATGAGCATGTGCCAAATTTTCAAGGTCACCTTCCTCTTGTACAACAAGGAGGTGGACGCTGTGGTAATACCATGTTTCGGCCTCTCTGCTTTTTCTGAGTACCAGTTCAACTGCTCAGTCACAGAGGGAAAGAAGCTGTTTTCACTTCAGTATTATCCACAAAACACTGTACAGATTTAAATGACAGATCCATGCTCTGTGTGTCCTCTAAAGTAATTGCAAGCAACAGATTCCAGAGACCACCACAGACAGAAAAAATATTAATGTACAGAAAGTACTCTAATAGTATTAAAAATCCTTAAAGGTTATTAAAATAACCAGCGATGTGAATCGCTCACAGATTCATCGTGCTAACCACAGACATCTGACAGGTAGGTGTCTCTACTTAAAATGATCACCGGATGCTCTTTTCATCATCAATGTGTATTCTGGTCAGCTTTTTCAGACATGGCCTAGGATTTCATGAAGAATATTACAAGACTTTGTGTTTCTCAAGTCATAAAAAGGCATATGGAGATGTCTGCATTTGGTCAACATAAATCTTCAGAGCTTGAGAAGAAGGAAAATTCCTACATTCCCCTCCAAAAATACCACAGTCTCAAAAGAACAGCTTTCGGACCTTACCATGGCCTCACTCTAACTTACGGATGAAAAACTCCCAATTCAAGAAGTCATTGAAATAAAATCTGTATATTGTATCGTGAGTGATGCATACACCAAGACCCATGCCTTAGTGCACACACAAGCTTTGTTCATGTACTAGCCATCAGCTGAATCTACTTGACTGTTTTTAACTTCTGTATTTACAGCTTTCTTCCTCTAGCATTGATTAGATCATCACAAATGCAGAGTTTTCATTCCCTTCCACTGAGCCTCAGAAATAAAACCAGAGAAGTATGAAGCCCGTGGGTTATAAGTGTAACACTTGCACATGTATTTTCGGTCACTTATTCTCATAGCAGTTACAAATGAGCAGCTGAATATGAACAAAAAATTGCAAATGTTGCAATGTTTTGCATATTCACTCGCACATTTGTATCATAATGAAACTGTGTTAAGAATTTCCTGATCACCAGTGAACTTTGGGGCATCTTCCGGGCATCTTCTGGGAGTAAATGAAATGAAAAAGCAAAACAAGGTGAACATCTGGTTGTGAACGTCATCTTGAGTTTACTGCAAATCTTCAAACATCTGGAGTATATTCAGTTGAGAGCAACAACTCAGTTGGGAGTGTAACATTTTAATAAGAATTTGATTTCCTATGTAGCATTAACACTTTGCTGACAGGCATCAGACTTATCAAAGAAATTGGTACAATGCTTTCAGAGTTTCACTTTAACACCCTGTAGCTCCACTGACAGTGTAGTGTAAAGAATCAGTAAAATGAGTTCCTCAGCAACAGACAAATTACATTCTTTTCCCTCAACCCCATTCCTAATCATTCAGGACAGTTGGAAAAATAGCTGCACTTCAGAATCAGCAGAGAGAAAAAGCTCAAAGTGTCATTCAGTTGCTTATTTCATGTTATTCAAAGTGGCTTAGAGGACAAAAGCAGCAACTTCTTTGCCGGTGGTGCTCACTACTATGATTGCAGAATGCAACACAAACAGTAATCAAAATATTTCCAAAGCTTATATTAAACAATGGCATATTAAAAAAAACCTATCCCAACCTGGGGGGGGGGTAAAAATCAAGATCAAAATTGCCAATTTCTGTTCTTTGTCTAGATTTTGTTTAGTTTTGGTATATTCCATTCTGTTTAGAGCTTAATACATTCATGGCAGCCATCCCATTAATTTCAGTAGCAGTTGTGAATGATCAGTGTTTCCATAAATCATAACTAAAACTTTCAGTCAGACATCCTATCCCAACCTTGGCTTCATCAACATCGGCATGGGCCATACGTGTGGCATCAATTCTAGATCTTTTTCTGCACTCATATCAGATTTAATTCTTTTTCCATGCTGCCACCCTAAAGGCAACCTATAAGATAATGAGCACAGGATTGGCAAAGCCCCGGGTGCTGCTTAAAGCAGTAGTTTCCCTGCATGTTCTCTGTATTTTGGAAAGGATCATATCCAATTGAGACGTAATTGAAAAAAAAAAAACCAACATGCTGAACTGCATCAGATTTCTACTGAGCCTGATCAACTGAGATTTCTGCAGATAAAAAGTTCATAGCAGATGTCCAGGGTAGAGAAATTCGAGCTCAAGCAAACATCATTTGAGAAAACAAATAACAACTGAAAATAGAAAATTGAAGTGAGGTATTTCATATAACCTTCTATTATGACTACATTACCAGCTGCATCAATAAAAAGAAAATCCCTCTGCTGAAGTTAACAGCATAATACATTTTGATCTGTAATTATCTCACATGAAAACTGTCAGCAGGTCCCCAGAAGATACTCTCTGAAGAAGTACATTTATTAATGCTGAAGTCTCACACATTTTCTTCTCTTTTTATGAAGGTTTTTTAATATTTATTTTCCTACAGTATTAGAAATCTTGCATTTAAAGACATTTTATAGGATCACAGGTCATGATGTCTCTGGTGCATCTCATAATTTTATATAAGTTTTGATTTTTAATTACTCTGTGGGAGTAAATAGATAAGCTACTAATCTCTATTTTTTGAATTGTCAAAGCAAGCCATTTCAAGATATCTCTACAGAGCTGTTTACTATCTATTTTACTTATTTTTTGTTTAATCTATTTTACTGATGCATAGTACAGTTACGAAAATGGTCTTCAAGGTCTTATAAATTATTCTTACAAATTATGACAATAAAATTATTGAGAAGCCTCAAGTGTTTATTTTGGTCATATCGAGAAATTACAACAGAATACAAAGGTACTCATAAATAAGTTTCAAACAAAATTTGGCTAATAAGTTGATGTTTAATCTTGGTGATGCTTCCCATTAAAAACCTATAGCCTTTAAAAAAGAAATCCAGATCCATCAGTTGTCAAATTTTAGTGATCAGTATCAAATTTTTAGTTATAGGAATGCTCATTATTACAGTATAAGATTGTTATCCACCTTTTCAAGCTAAGTCGACTCTCACAGACCATGGAAATAGGGATATTTTTTCCATCTTTCTAAAACCTTTGAGATCCCAGGTCAAATACCAGCTATATAGTAGTTATTGCTACTCTTAATTCTGTTTAGTCCAAGCCTGCAGGATATTTCTCAAGACTACAGGAGATGATCTCCCACAGACCTCGCAAGGAAAAGCTTTATCCATTTCTCTCATTCAATTCTTGTGACTGACCAATAAACTCCTGTGGTGGAGGAGGGCTTGGAGGGAATGGACTGGATGATGTGCCTGTGAAGGTCAGGGAATGGTGCAGGCTGGGGCTGACCACAGCCATTGCAAAGAGGCTTTGTGTCATCATGGAGGAGACTAGAGGTTTGCCCTCCTTTTAGGTGGACATCTGTCAGCAGTTGAGTGGATCAACTGGTGGTGTTTCTCCTTGAGTTCATTAGATGTGTGAATGTCTCTGTGAGTTAGAGCAACATGAGGAAAGTGACTATAAGGCTCAGCCCAGACTAGAGTCTGGAGGCTGAAGAACTGGCAGGAGAATGTCCGGAAGAATGACAGGCTTGGGCTGGTTTCAACCCACATATTCCTTTCCAGTGACTGGAAGTCACTAACAGTGAGTAGATGAGACTGGCAAAGGGAATCACATTGGTATTATACTCAAACTTTTTTTTCAAACTGGTATGTGTGCTTTGCTAAGCGTAACTTTTATTTGCATTATATTATGCGACACATTTCGTATCATTCTACTAAATGAGAACTCCTGTGTAACATCAACTATCTTCAAATAAATAAATTTTACGTTAAACATTATGCTCTCCATGTGAACAATACCTAAAAGAACCTGGTCAGAAGGTATTGGACTCTGACAAGACTTGAACACCAGTCCTTCATTCCAAGTATATTGCAATAATTCAAATAGCTCAGACAAAATCCATGAAATAATAACACAGTGAGTGCTCAGAATATTTCACAATAATACTTGCCTGAGTATTAAAATAACCCAAATTGTCTCTGTACTTGATGACTTACCTAAAGGCAGACATACTTAGACTCTCCGAAAGGAAAGGGATCCAGTGCTGTGGGACCCACAAGCAGTGTCTTGTACCTCAGCACCTACACTGATACCCCCTTTTGCAAACAGCAGCAGAATACTCTCAAGTAGTGTGACAACATGCAATACTTTCATAAAATCATTCACATTACGACATTTCCTACAGAGTATGGAAAATAATTCCGAGCAATGACACTGCCAGTATTTTTGCCCAGCCTCTGACTGTCTGTTAAGCACAAAAATTCTCCTCTTTGGCTGCACTCTGTCTGGAGCAGCCAGATGATCTCCGGTACTTCAGGAAGTGGCAAAGCTAAAAATGGGAGAGGAAATACTGAACGAGGCACAGCTGAAGGTCAGCTCCCAGAAACATCTGCTGAAGGAGACAGTTCAAAAGTTTCCAGGAGCAGTTGAATACATGAAAAGCAGATGGCTTAGACCTTTTCAGGGCAACATATAGTACAACACATAATTGCACAAACCCACATGAAATGGTAACAACCAAGCATTGCTCAAGAGCTCTGCCATTTCTGATGATTACCTCTTTCCTCAGAGAGGACTGAGTTTTCTGTGCTAAAAATGCTCATAGCCTCCTTGAACGGATCTGAGCCTCCCTTTCCTTAGATGCCTTCTACGCCAGTATTATTCAGCTCAGCATTGTGCTTCTACATTTTAATTGCTTCTAGATTTTAATTATTTTTTTCCAAGGTCCTTCTGTGCTCAAGAGATTATAAGAAAGGAGTATAAACACACAATTATAATGCTGGATGAATGAGATCTGCTTCAATATTTTGGATCAAATGACCCTTCATTGCTAATGTCCCAGGGAATGAACTGCCTCTTAATGCTTGTTAAATGCCACTGACAAAAGGCCATATCTGGACTGTGAAAATGATTTAATGTTTCCAAACTATCTATCTTGAACTCATACTGTGGCTGACTTTCTCAAATCAATTTTTGACAAAGTAATTCAAAGTTATGTGCTAAAACTGTATTATGCCACTTGCTCTGGAGTCTGCCATTGTTCACTGGTTCTGCTGTGTGCTCACAGACAGCGACACATACCAGATCTCATCAGCTACACAATTTTCTGCACAACAGGAAGATTTAAAAAACAAACAAATTGAAGATGAACAAGTATCAAAACAGACAGAGCTGGTGGAAGGCATTATTTAGCCTTGAAGATAGCAACAACAGCAAAGATTTAGATGTCAGATAAGCTGCTATCACAGGTGACCTGGATTCATAAAAGATATCTATGGCAGGCTGAAACACAGTATGAAAGGCCAGGATTGTATTCACTTGTCTGTTTGGGCAGAACAAGAGTGAGTTTGCTGAAGTCTATTAATGCTAACATTACTGAAATGGGAACTTGGGTTCACATCTCTGCTTCTAACAATATAGATAGCTCATCTTATTTGTCTTTCCCTGAGAGTTGTCGGAATCCTATTGCATCTGATTCTTCCCAGATACTTCTGTAATTATGTTTGCAAACAGTGAATCAATATGAAATCATTGTTCTTTTAAAAAAGCATTTAATCAAGGCAAGATGCGAGACATTCACCATAAATGAGATTTGTCCTACTACAGCAAATATTATCCTGCTGTATGGGCTGTACATCTTGCTTGCTATTTTACATTCATAGTGACAACATGAACAATTTTTTTATTATCTGGTGGTGAAGACCCCAGCAGACAATGAGCCCTTGAGCTCTGTGAAAACTTGAACAGATTAAAGAGACTGAGATGGGAAGACAAATGAAGGTGAAGTAGTTTGTTCAACAGACGACAACATCAGATTAAGTCCACAGCAAGAGACCTGGAAGTGAACTGGTGGCCTGTCTCCAAGCACTTCTTTCTCCCTTTTAGTATCACACCCGGTTTTTGTTCCGTCTCATTTGCAAATGGGGGAATACGAGTATTCGACCTCCAAAGCAGCTCAAAAGTATCTTGGGATAAATGACTTTAGGAAAAAAAATCTTCTAAACAACAACCTGTTGCCTTGATCTAAGATTGAATTCCTCAAACCATTAATAGCTATGACAATAAAACAACATCACACCAGTTTACAAATGTATAGTACCTGAAACCCTTCATCAAGAATAGCTTGCATCTTACACTGCTTTCACAGAGCTGGCTCTCTATACAGAAGACAATGTTATGTGACGACATAAAAGTTTCATTACCACAAATTTCAAATGGCCAAGTGAATTATGCTGGCCTCACCAAACTTTTTCCAATAAAAAGCTTTATAACTTCATCCTGTGTCTTGCTTAAGCCTGACATTTTATAGAAAATCTATTTTAGAATATTTTTATTGAGTCTTTAAAAAAGGTATTGACATCATAATTTGTATTTCTTTGACTGCAAAATCCGGACTACCTTGATATCAGGCATCTAACTACACTGTTAATTAAAAAGGGAAAAAAAGGCATTGATTTTTTAAAAAACCTGTGGAAAACATTTTACATCATTTAGACCAGATTCTATGTTATATTTCTGGTGTAAATAGAGAATTAGTGCTTCTCATGTCAACAGAAAAATACTGGTGAAGATTGGGAATCAGAGAAGGATCTGTTCTTTTTAATATAAATCAAAATGTCTCTTCTGCTTTAAGGTTCAATATTTCATCACCTGCCAAATAAATGCTGCATAACACTTGATATATCTGAAAAGCTGAAATTCCCAGCTCTCCAGTGAAACAGAAAGCCTATTTCTAACCCTGACTATTCTCAGGAGATTGAACCTTAAAATTATCAGAACAGGGCTGAATACTACATTAATAGAACTTTAAGCAATATAATTGCCAAGCTCTACTTTTAGTAGACCCACCGCTGAGGAAAGAAAAGAGAAGCAAGAGAAAGGGATGGATAAAAAAGACTTAAGAAAAAACCCACCATTACCACCCCCACATTAAAAGGTCAGGAGATATGTTTTGAAAATCCGAATTATGTCTCTGCACATACATACATGATACCTTTTAATAGGTATATTGGCAAAGAGGCAGAAATGGTGTAGGTTTTTGGATGTAACATTATCTTTGTTGGGTTTTTTCTATTGTTCAGGTGCTAAAATATGCAAAGTGCCATGTTGTAGAGAGACGGTTGTACATTTAGTACAAGACGGAGTTGAACAGAAGGAAAAGAAGGTGGAAAATAATTACAATTTTTTTAAAGTTCCTTTGTTATGTTTTTTGCCAGCTAGTCTTTTACATTTATTTATACATTTCTGTTCGGCTGAGTTTTAAGTAGGATCTCCTCCCCATACATTTATTTCAAGGCTGGGTTGTTTTTCAATGTTTGTTTTTTCTAAGATCATGGGGGAAAACGCACTTTGGGGAGGTACAGAATTTCTCTTGGCCTGAAGGCAGAACCTCTACATTCTGCTGTGGAGCCTTGGCATTAGTATGCTGTACCTTACACCATGTTAGTGCATTGTACTCTATAGTGTTTCACTTCATTTTTTTCCTTCACTACACAATGCTGTTTGTAGCCTACCAGTATTTCGAAAAGAAACACGTAAGACAGTGCAGGAATTCCTAAGATGCTACGAAGGAATGAAGTTGAGGAGAAGACACCAATAACAGGTGCAGTGACCCAGCAGATCCTTGATCTAATTCCTGAAACTGAGGTCACATCACGTTCTGCAAAACACAAGATTCATTGTTTCAGGTATGTGACCTGAAACATGGTGCTGAAACCAAGATACTGTGATTCCAGGGTGTACTAGAGACTTGCTTTCAATGTTAGTCTGGTACCTGTGTGTATGGCTGTATGATCTGCTATGGGCTACTGCCCATACTCAACAGCTATATTCCATGCATGGCAGCACTACAGTCCTATTATCCCAGTCATGAGCACACAACAAAATGTCCTGTGGAAGCACTGTGGAACAAGGTACGTATCATGTCATGCTGGGGAAAAAAAAAAAAAGCTTTGTTTAAATATCTAAGATCCTACCTATCAGAAAAGAGGTTCCACGACTTTGATTTTTGTTAGATTGTCTCTTTGAGATATTTCTTCTTGCATGAGTAATTTTATAGAACTAGATTAAGATGATCTAAAATTTGTATTAATTCTGAGTAAAATATATATATATATGCATGAATAGAGAAGAAAAGAGAAACACCAGTGTCAAGGCAGAGCTGGGCTGCCCATTAGACGAGTACCAGATGATTTCTATGAACCCTTCTCCCTTCCCAAAGGGGA